>NW_009623855.1:0-24358 GCF_000690535.1 Cariama cristata
CGGGTCTGGCGGGGTGTGGGAAGGTGGGGTAGGCGGGCGTGCTACCCACTCACCTCTCCAAAAACTCCAGCGATGACCTCTGGAGCCCTGCACGGCGTACTCACGGGCCGTCAGCAGCACATGATGATGCCACGTTGCTTATACAGCCCAACACGTCCGAAACAGGAGAATGAACGCTACCTTGGGGGGAGGAAAAAAAAAATCCTGGCGTGAAGGAGTGAAGGAGAGGGTAGGGAAAAGTGGAAAGCAGAGAAGACCATGGCAGTCCTTGCATCAAGGTGCTGACCGTGGCGTAGGCATGAGGATCGAAGCACCAGCGAGGTGTTGCTTCAAAGCCCATTTGAGTTGACGGGCCAAAAAAGCCATGACGAAGAGAACCTCGTAACAACATGTAGACTAATTGCAGCAAGGGATCTGCAATTAGGTTTTCAACGGGCGCACGGTGGAAAGAGGGGAGGAGGGGGAAATGCAGATGCCGGAGGAAAAAAAGAAAAATGTTAGTATCAAAACAGAGCGAAAACTGAGTTGCAGACATCTGCAGAGGCAGAATGGCAGAGGAAGAAGAAAGCATTGAGAGAGCCCTTCACAATATGGGGTTTGTTTGGAAAGATGTGAGCCTGCTGTACATCGGTTCTCATGGACATTATAAGCGTAATGAAATGCTCTTTCCCGCTCTCCCTCGGTTCCCCAGAAGATTAAGAGTATTTGTGGTAGTGAAAGGCCTCAGATGAAATTTGTCTCCGCACACCCATGCTGTTTGCAGTAGACAATACACTGTGGCGTGCCGCACACCTACTTTATCTGTTGTAGGTGTTGGTTCTTGTTCTGGGAGCAACACAGATCGTTATTTCACAGCCTTCTTAAACCAATGTAAAGTGCCTTCTAAAAAGGAGATCTATTTTCTTCCTGCAGCTTATAACCAGCCCTCAGTCCCTCCCGAACACTGTCCCAAACGCAGGTGAGGCCACACGCATCAGCTCAGAGGATGGTCGAAGCTAAAGCTAGCTCCATTTCTTTTCGCTTTTGGTCTCTTCCCAGAGCTGGTTCACCACGCAGCCATGTCAGCACAGTGCATCTACGTTCCTATTTTAATTTGGATCAGGAGGGCCTTTGTGAACCGACTCTCTCAATCATTCCGGCTTACCGTGCCGTGATTCACATCGCAGAGGGATTTGAGAACAAACGAACGGAGCTGCTGTGGGATAAAACAAAAGCAGAAGAAGGGAGCACACCTCCAACCGCTAATGGATGTTCACTAACGGACAGTCGGTCTGCAGGATGAGAACACAACTAGCCCGAAGTAACACCCTTGGAATACATACAGCGTGGGTGGCAGGTCCTCAGTAGAGCCGTACTGCGCGGTAGATCCGTGCCTGCTATGCTGTCCCAGCTGCTGATGTAGACGTAGCTGTACATGCCGGTAAAAGGGGGGGCAAGTGAGGTGGCACCGAAATAAGCAGTCAGAGAAGGCAGAGCCACTTCTTTGGGGAGCAGTGTCACTCCTGCCAGATTCCAGAGACCATGAAATTGCAGCCACAGAGGGAACGGACAAACGCTGAAAGGACAAGGGGTGCCCCAAGGGCAAAAGATTGACTGAGGCTGCTAAGCAAAACTGGAAATCAAAAACCAAGTCCCGTACCGGACCACTGTCTCCCTACTCCTTTGATGTACCTGGGCCCATGAAAGGCCCAGCAGTAGGTTCAACCCCTGCCCCACAACCTACAGACCACCGCTGCTGACCTAAAAACCTCCACCGTGGCTTTCTCTCCTCTGCTGAGCTTGGCACGCAGCACCCTCTGAGCGTGTTTATGCTGAAAGCGGTGTTGCAATGCGAAGTTACTTTCCCAAGCGGGTACCAGAAGCTCTCCAGATATGGAAGCAGAGAGCTCCCACACTTCCCTTCACCCTTTTTAGCCAGATTCTGCATGTAGTTCTGTGCCTTGTATGTGTTTGTACACAAAGCTTCATGCAATTTTTATGCAAAGCTATTTCAACTATTTCTGTGCCGTTGTGCACTGTGCAATGTAGACATTGCTTCAAAAATAAATTACAGCACTAAATAAAATTCTGTCTTAATGTTCAGATTTATTTATTTTGCCACATCATTTGGTAGATCAATTCCTCCCTCCCAAGTCACCTCCTCCACTCCGAAGAACATAAGATGCTGCTCATCTCCTGTACTCCCTGCTGACATTTCTGCGTTCATCCTTCACAGCGCATCGGTTCCAGAAAGGAAAGGAAATGCAAGAACTGCCAAAACAGTCAACTGCCTACGTCACGTGGAGAGGAGAATGCAGCTTCGACTGAACCAGACTCACTGTGCAGCTAGGATCAGCCAAGAGGAAGGAAAGGAGAATCTGAAGAAGAGGGACTCAGGTTTCACCCCATAGATGAAGGAATAATAAGGTGCCAGAGAAGCGGTGGGAATTAGGAGGCTGGACAGCATGGGAGAAGGAGATGTGCGAGTGAGCAGCCAGCAAGAAGTGTCAATTTATGTGAATAACAGAAGGAAAACAAGATGTGACCTAAGACACCACAAGCGAGAGGAAGGCCACAGAAGACTATTCAAGAACTAGGATGCGGCTCAGCAGAGTGTAAGTCATGGAGACAAGGGGAGGGAGAGCCCAGAAAGGCAGGGTTTGAAGGCAGCAGAAAGACCAAAGAGGACGAGGATAAAATGCAGTCCCTTTAATTTACTCAGGAAGACGCTGTTCAGAAAACAACAAAATAAAGAGTCCATAAGCAGCAAGAGAAAAAGTCCAGCCATAGGTAGTGGTATACAGATGAAAGACAGAACCAGAAGAGGACAATAAGGTGAGAAGATGGAGAAAAGGGTGCCTTTGCTAGGTATTGTCCTCAAGTAAGAAATATTTTAAGCACAGAAGGAACAAGAGACTAAGACTGGTTTCTCCCCTCTCAGTTACACCGCAGTCACTCATCCCAGTGAAAAACTAGTCTGAGATAAGAGGGAGGCCCCAATCCCCAGATTAGCTCTGACTGGACAACTTTTGGAGGCCTCTATCTCAGCAAACCAAACATCTCAGAACTCTTAGTAAGGGCTAAGTAATGGGAGGCTCACATGAAAAAAAGTCTCCGAGTCCAAAGCTGTCTTCCATTCCTCTCCTGGCAACAGCTGAAAGCCTTGCTCTTACACTCCTTTGTAAAGTTGCTATTCCTTCACTGGGGTAATCAGCTGAAATTCTCCAAAAAACAAATAATCCCAGATTCCCCATTCTAAACTTGAACATGAAAGGGGGAAGCAAAAAAACTGCAAAAGAAGAAAAAAAGAGTAAAGAAACTGCAAGGAGGGAGGCAGGGAGTTATCTGGAGGGAAGAAGAGATGATGATTGAGGAGCTCTGTTGCTAGGATGTTATGAGAGGCGTAATTCTGTCTGGTACAGAGGCGGTTATGAAATGGCTCATCTTTTATGGTTATCCTGGCTCATCTCTTATGATTATATTATTAGGTGATAGAAATGCTGTGTTCCCTTCGCATTTCGTCTATAGGGAATAAAGAGATGGTCTCTGCCCCATGGAGCTCACAAGACAAGAAATAGCAGTTCTCCACCACTGGTAATATAAAAGAAGCCCTGAGAAAGCGGTGGTTGGCATGATGGGCAGTGAATCTGAAACACAGAGGCAAGGGGCAAGAGTTTCTGACCCCCCCATCTCGCCATTAATTTCCTGCTCACGGGGAGCTCACCCCTCCGTCCCAATGCATACATTTGTCTTTCCCTCTGCTTCCCCTGCCGATCATTAAATTCACTTTAGATTAAATGAGACCAATTAACACTTGTTACTTTTCCTAGGTTCCTTTCTGACCAGTCACGCTAAAATGAGCGCAGGAAATTGCAGAAATTGAGGAACATTGCAATTCCCCGTTTGTAAAACGAAAGCAATTGCTTTCCTTGCTTGTTGTAACACTGCTCACGGGAGGCAGGGCGGTACGTTATCTGGAAACATCCACTTGGGGACTATGCTTAAGACCCACAGCTGTCACTACGCCTCTGATACTTTATTTTAATCTATCCTAATGTTAATTTTTGAAGCAATTCTTAATTGCATTGGATAATATAGTAGGGTATAAATCTTATCAGCAAATCAGACTGGCGTCAGTTTGTGTTATCGTATTACCATGGTTACATTGTTATTACAAGTGAACCTTGCGCTCATTGCTAACCACAAACAATTCCAGCAAATAACCTAAACTGAAGCAAAATATCCTGGCAGTCTTTCCTTTTTTTGTCAAACAAAACCAATTTCTCTGGGTGATAGGTAACTGCAGCATACCTATGGCGCATGTTACTCCTCTCAGACTTCTGCAGCCTACATTTACTGCCTTGTGTTTGTACAGCGTTGAAACGTTTCCATGCTGTCAACAAGACGCAGAGGCCAAATTCCTTAAACGTGGAATAGGATCTTTAACGCAAACTCACGATATTCAGATGACAAGCACTGCCCCAGCCTGTCAAAACATTACCACGTTTGTGTTGTTATGGCAAAAACTGCTAGCGACTGCTACGGAAGGAACCATTGACAACTTGATTAAGTCCCTCAAGGGTCCAGTTCCTCCTTACTCTAATTTGATCTGACTGTGGTCTGCCATCAAAAAACACAGCCCCACTCTCCCTCACCTCCAGTGCCACTGCCCGTGTGCCAGGCGAAGGGACAGACATCTCCCACGGGGTCGCTGAAATGATCTGACTCCCCCGATCTGATGTACAAGAGGGGAACACGTGCTGGGACCGGGGAGGACAGCGATGCTGTCCCTTTCCCTGCTCCTGACGGTTAGTTTGGGCATTTCCTACATTTGGCTGTTCCTCTGCTGCAGATCAACATCCCACCAGCTGTGCAGGGACCATGGCTGGAGAACAAGTCACTGCCCTGATCTGAGTTTAAAAAAATAACTTCTTTTTTCCTTTTTGTTAGCCCAGATATTTCAGCGGTCCACTTTTAAATGTGAGCAGTTGCACTGGCACTACTGAGAAGGCCGAGCTGTAGAGGAATGAAGAGACAAGAGCAGGAAACCCTCCAGCAAAAAACTCCATCCAGAGGGAATGTGGAAAGAAGCACGGGCTGTTTGCAAAACAAGAAGTCACCCAGGAGGCCATGGAAAAGGATGCAGATGACAGCTGCTTGTGGGGATGCGACGTTAGAACTTCTCCAGACATTCCTGTCAGACTATGAGCCATGCAAAGACATTCATTTGATTTTACAGGCAGCAGCCCATCTGTTGGGTCAGGAAGAGGACTGATTTTGAATCATCCATTGCTGCCTTAAATGGTACGGTGCTCCCCAAGGCCGTGAAAGCCCCACTTCTGCTTAGCAAAGGAGCCAGAGCAGTGCAGAACCTGTGGAGGGCTGGTGAGCCCCGAGGCCAGCGAGGTATGGCAGTGCGGCTCCAGCAAGGCTTCCTGCCTGCCTCAGGTGTCAAACTGGCAAAGAAGATGCAACACTTGCTTCTAGTCCCTCGATTAGGGAAGACGTGCAAGAGAATTGGATGGAAAGGCTGGAAAGCCAGGCAAGATCAGCTCCGTTTTTACCTCTGTTTTAAGGATAAGAGAGGATCTGACAAGAACAACATGGGGAGGGGGAACATGGAGTTAAACAAACCAGTGCCACTCATGATGTTCACAGCTGACAAGAAGCAGAGCTTGAAGCTACCCCCCCTCATTGTTCGCTATAAAGAAACTTTACCAGCATTTTAGCAAATCACCTAATCCATCATGTCCTAATGCTCACTGATGGGGACTGCATTCCCTCCGCAGGCTCATGGACACTGTTCAGATGAAGTCAGAGCTGGAGTACTCCAAGTGACACTTTCTTTCTCACTTTTTTTTAGTTTCTCCCTCATCACCAAGCATATGATGTCAGGTGAGCTCTGCTGCAATCACTTTTGATTCATCCTTACAATATCATGTCTGATGTTCTTGTACTTTGACTCCTTTTCTTCTCCTGGCCTGCGTTTCATATTTACATTTAAAAATGCCTAACCTTCGGTGACATGGACTTCTGCTTAGTTTAATGCCTTCTTGCACCCATGCTGCCAGGGTTCATCTCAGCACATCAGGCTGGGAACAGCCCTCACCAGCATGGCCTTTGCAGAAAAATATCTATTAAACTGTGAATAATCAGCCACTGGAAGTGGAAGAATAAAAATTATGATCTTAAATTACAGCTTGAGATTTAGACAGCCTGGGAAAAATTCCCAACAGAAGGAACTGGAATAGCCTGAGAAGGAGAAAGCTTTGCCATCATAAGATGTCTTTGACAAAGAGTTAGGCATGGATATGTCAGGATCGATAAAGACTCTTCAAGACACCACAATGCACTGAGCATGAGCTCATGCTCTTCGGGTCCCACATTAACGTAGGCTCCAATGGCAGCCAGTCAGTAAAGCAAGTCCATGCTTTAAAGACAGTCCCTTCTCTCCTTCTGCCTTCAGCACTCGATCTGTCCTAGTCCTTTGGTTACCAGGAAAGGAAGTCTCACCATACCTGTGCTTGGCTACACAGCGGTCTCTTCCTCCTGCCATCACCAATTCCCCTGATCTAGCCTTCAGAGACCTACCCATGGCAGCTGCACAGAGGACCACTCGTGATGCTGAGCCCTCCCTTGCTGAGACCCTCTGTTTCCCCAGCAAAATCGGTCTGTGTTCCCCTCTCAGCCCCATGGGCCCAGCAGCTCTGCTCTACTCCAGCTCTCTGCCAAGAGGAGGAAGGGCAGAGTAAGTCTTACCTCCAGCCCTCCTTTTTCCCTGTGCTGTAGCAGGAGGATATCCACGTAGGAGTAGGGAGGAAGGAGGCAAAGCGCAGCAGGGCAAGAGAGGCAATGCTGGGGCCGGCTCTGCTTTGGGAACACTGCAAAACCATGGTGACGTTACTACTATAGTTAAGTATAGCAGCAGCTCTCTTGTTATGCAGTAGAGTAGCACCGTTTCAGCCTGTGTGACCACTTACCCCGTACAGGGCTAACCTAGCCAATGTATGAAGGTATAGCAATAGTGACAGCTGCGTGGCCCAAATGTTTTGTCCCAAACAGGCCTATACATTTCATGCTCTCCTTGATAGCTGAATCACTGCACCTACCTCACCACACCTCTGTAAACAGCCACAGCTCAGCGTTCAACCCAGGACCAGAGAGGTTCGTGCTCGGAGTAGTAAGCCCTTCCCAGAAGAAGGATGTAATTTGCAGTGCAATTTGCATTCAATCAAGCCTTCCTGCACGCTCTGGGAAGCTGAGCAAGATGAAACTGCACCCACAACATGTTTTAGTTCATACAAACCTGACAGCAACAGCAAGGTCTTTTGCTTTTTTTTTCCTCAGCAAATTCTAACCCTACAGCCTTTAAAGGAGTTCATTCAGTCTCAGCTGATGCTCGTTTGGACAAAGGTCCCTTTACATCAGCTCCGCTGCCAGGGAAAAATTGCCCTTGAATATGAATCGGAGGCAACCTGCATGTATCTTGTTTGCACCAAACAACACGTTTTATGAACTGGCTTTTAACCTTCTTTTGGATACGGGCAAACTGAGGTGGGCTAAATAACTCAACCAAGGCCACAAGATTTCAGTAGCAGAGGCAGAAGAGATTAGGTGTGCCATCCCCTGTCATTTGGGCTCTCCCTTTAAACCAGGAGATGTAACGTGTAAAGGAAGAAGGCTCAAAAGACCTTGTGGTAGTATTGGTCTGCTAGGTGATCCTTAGTGCATCATTCTGCTCTGACTATCTCGCCTTCCTTTTCTTTGCAGCTAAGAACTTAATTTTGCATTTAAGAATTTAGCCTAAAATTTTCAGCTTTATCTCCACACATTGTCTCCCTGCTGGTTTTCCATACTCAGAGGGTTAACAGGAGTGAGTCTCATTTAGTGTATAACAACAACAGGTGAAGGAACCACTAAAAAAAAACCCAACATAAATCTCCGTGTGTGAAATAATTCCCTTTCCGCTGTGCTAGGGAGAACAAACACAGACCTCTTGCTGTTGCTTAAGGCACGTGCCTGGAGGAAGGACGGTGTCACTGGCTCCAGGCTTTGCATCAGTGAGTCCCATAAACCTTGGAAGGTCAGGTGTGCAGTCGTGGAGCCCGTGACACGTAAACGGCAGGATCTGAATCCGGACAGATCGGGCTCCGGAGGGACTTGCTGTCAGTCTCTGAGCCTTAACTTAGAACCTGAGCTGAGAAACTGCCCCACATGAAAGGCTGGCTTTGAATTCAGGTGCAAACTGACCTGCAATGGTACCTGAATCTCTGTTGTTTTCATTGTTCCATCATCTTTTGAGTATTGAGCCTCTTATCAATGTCGGTTTAAGAGGAAATACCACTTTTTAATCTTCTTTAATGAAGGCTTTGTCCTGGAAGAACACATTTTCTATCAACCCAGGCATCTGCAAACCTGCAAGAGAAAAGAATGGCATTTCAATTTCCAGCAATTATTGGCCCAAAACTTTAATCTGAATCTCACAGCTGAATTGTTGATTCAGGGCATGCTGCATCTTTGCATTACCATTTGTTGTATTAGCATCAGATGTGCAGACAGGAACATTTTTTTAGAAAAAATAGCCTGCAACCGCAAGGCAGCACTAGGGAAGTTATTTCATTTCAAAAGATGTTGGCATTGCAAATCAAAGCCTCTCTGTAGTCAAGGGACAGCACTGCCAGCCCTGTCCCGGCACCGACTCAGCCTGCCTGTGCCTCCAGAGCTGGGAGAGGACAGAGGGGAGGGAGGGCTGCATCTGGTTTGTCTGGAAAAGGCCCACCCCAGTCCTGCAATTTTAACTTTGTCTTTCCTTTAAAAGGAAGCCTAGTTTCTGGTAACCATTTTGGTGCCTCTGCAATAGGCTGAAATTGTTGCCCAGAACTGTTCCCGCTTTTCAGATGATTACCTCCAAGTGGCTCTCAGATTCCAACTGTTAGTCTCATGCATAATGGATTGCATTTCAAGCCTTTCATCTGTGCATAAGTTTTCCATCTCTTTCCATCCTGATCTCAGACACTCTGTTACCTGTAAAGCAGAAAAAGTTGCTATTTTCCCCACTTCTTTCTGGAGTCTCATTTCTCTCAAACACTGCTTGCCAGTTCCAACTCTTGTGCGACCAAAACGCTGTTTCAGGGGATGAGGTTCATATCCATCCTCTTGTTGCGGACTTTCGGGGTCACCTCCTTTCCAGCAGCATCTACGTTGGCTGAAAAGTTCCCTGCCTGCAGCTACTCTCTGTTCCCTGCTGTTGATGACGGATCCGCCAGCTGTGCTCCTGTGATCCCTCCCAAACTCACGTCACCCACAGGGAGCCAGCTTAGCTCACGCTCACCCACTCCTTTAACCAAACTGACTTCAGGGGCTCACACAGCAAGGAGAAGCTGGTTACAAGGAGCAGCACAGCAGCCACCAAAAGAGGACATCAGAAGGCCTGCAGTGTGCCTCTTCATTTGGGTCAAAAAAACAGCATCACACTTCAACATCCCGGTATTACCACACTGCCTTGAGATCACTGATGGAAACTGCAGGACAGCTGAACTTCTCCAGGAGTTGTGCTGGGGAGTGTGTTAAATGTCCACAACTCCCCATGCTCTTTTCGTAATCACCCGGTGGCCAGGGACAAGTTATATGGATGATTTGGAATAGCAGTGAGAGCAGATTTAGAGGAACAAGCCTTCAAAGCTGGAATGTAGAGCTCAGCAGTCAAACATCCAGTGGTATCTGGATGCCACTTCTTTTCCAAATCCTTTCAGATGCAGCCTAAGGGGTTAGTATTGACTTTAAAAGCCAGGGGCCCTGATTCAACAAAAACAGCTAAGCACTTAATAACATTAAGCACATGCTCAAGTCTCTTCCTATTCAACAAAGCACTTAAGCACATACTTCACTCCTCTTAGATGGCCCAGAACCAAAACACTGAGTTCTCAGAATTTCTTCAATCTTTATTTAATTTTAGAGGAGGGACAGGAATTTGAACCTTGATCCATGTCTTGCAAAGGGTCCCTGTTTGCAAGTGAGTCAGACTCCAGCTCCAGACCTACACACCCAAATGCTGGCACATTCATGGTTTGGATTGGGGTTTGAATTTTTAAGCTTGCACCTCACTCTGATCTATGCTTATGTTCATTAAAGAGATTGAACTGCAGGCAGGGAGCTGTTAAACCATGTTTCTGTGCAAGGTTTAAACTGATGATACTTTCCCCAACTCCACCTAACTGAGATGCAAAACTGAGGTACCACCTGAGTGTGTAGCGCTGCAGATGCTCAGTCTAGGAATGTGCAGGATTTGCAGAGCCCCTCCAGTTTGGCTGTTCTTCCAAAAACTGAAACCCACCACAGCCCAGCTCTGTATCCGAGGTCCCAGAGCCATGTGACATCGTCAGACTTTGGTTATTATTAAGATACCGTATAGCATTCACTTAGCAGTTGCAGAGGGACAGTGCAAAGGGAGGGAGCCTGGCCTGCGATGAGCCCGCCGGGGGATGCAGCTGAGGAAGGGGACTGACAGCCGAGAGGGACATCCTCGATCTGCCTCCGAGCTGTTGTTTCAAGCTTTTGGCAAACATCTCCACATTGCTTTGCGCACATTTCCGAATGTTGCTGCTTCCTCCAACATCTTCTTTTTCCCCCCTTTCTTTTTTTTTTTTATTTTTATTTGCTCATAACAAAAGCTGAGATCCTCCAGAGTGAAGCAGCAGGCATCGGGAAAAGTGGCAAACAAATAAAGAAATCAAAACAAAACCATCTGGGCCACGTGGCCAAATCCGAGCCCGCTTCCCATCTCACACCAGTGCCAGTCGCATCTCAGCGCATGGAGCTCCGCTCTTCTCCTCTCTTGCTTTGGCAAGGGAGCTCCAGGGCAGAATCAAGCTACAAAATAAAAGGCCAGGCTTCTTCCAGAGGGACTGAAAAAAAAATAGACTGCCAGTTGTCTGGGCAAGCAGGGGAAGTGGTACTTAGACATCTAAGGCAGCAGGAGGAGGTGAGAGCCCTCCCATAGGCATTACCAACTGCCTGGAGGAGGAAGAAAATGAATCTGGTTAAAAAGAAAAGGCAGAATTCAAAGAGCTGCATCGTGGGCCTGCCAGGAAGAGCATCACTGGAGGGTTTGCTTATTAAATGGTTGCCAGAAGGACAAGAGGAGGAAGGAGCATCCAGCCAAGGGCTATAGGGCCCATAAGGAGGCTGTCAGTTTGAGCTACAGAAGGCCCAGAGAACCAGCGAGCCCTTCCTTGCTGGTCACAGCAGTGAGAACACCAGGAAAGTCAGAGCAGCTGGCAGGACCGATTCATTCAGGATCGATTCACCCAGGACCGATTCACCTCCACCGCTGCTGGGGACCGACAGACGTCCAGAGAAACAGCTTTTGTCCTTCCCAGGCTGCTAGACTCAAGGGCAGCCTGGCACAAAGACTAAACACGACACCAGTAACGAGGAGAGGCAGGCATGACAACTGCCTCGTGGGCAATACCTGCCTTAAACCTGCCCTGTTTATCGTCCTTCCAATATACGTGCTCTGAACAAAAGCACGAGGGCTGGAGACACCGAGCATCCTTCACTTGGGTGGCAGATAAAGAGGCTGCAGTAAATGCCCCATCTTACGGAGCGGCAAGCAGAGATGGGGAGACCTGCCCGAGCCAAGACACAGAGATGGTAACAGAGCTGGCAGGTGCGCATGAATTTTACTAGTCACCGTCTGGCACTACTGCCACAAGATCAGGCTCCTTCACACCAGTGGATGACAGAGTTAAACAGGGATTCCTCCTGGGGAAGATCAGACTTGGAAAACTTGAAGGGGAAAAAAAAAAAAAAAAAAAAAAAAAGAAATCAACAACTTGCAACCGAGCAGCACTTTGAGAGCCTGTCACGCTCGGCCGGGCTCAGCCGTGTCGCCGGGAAATGGTGCTGTCAGCCGCCTCTCTGCGTTTGCTGTGGCGATGATGAGGTGCACTGGTTCGGCAGATGATTTCCCAGCCTTTACAAATGGATGACATCCTGGTGCAACAAGCTCTCCGAATTACCCCACTGCATTGCAAGAGACAAACACAGCACCCTGCACCGTTGTGATGAGGCAAGAGCTTTATCTTTCGTGGATATGAAGGCACTAACCACCACATATTTGAGAGAGCCACACCATCGGGAAAGACTGGATGGCGAGTGTTGGTACAATAACAAGGGTTTGGTTCCTGGGTATCGCTCACTGCCCTAGAGGCCATTCCCTGTCCTCTCTTGTCCTGCTCTGAAGCTGGGCAAGATAAAAGGTGGGGAGAGGATGGACCCAGCCCAAGAGCCACATCCAGACCGTAGGGTGCTGGCTGGCTTGTACTGCTCTGCTCAGACCTTCCCCACCACTCCCCAGATCACAGGTCATTTCCAAATGGGCGCACCAACCCTAAATGTGGGTGCAACCCCAGGCTTACCACAGCAGGGGTTTTGCCAGCACTTCCAGCTCAATGCACAAAGCCCAGATGACCAACACTGGCTTAGCCAAGAAGCAGGGGAAAAGCTCCAAAGGCTGTTACACTCTCTTGTCTTTCCCAATCACCCCCCAGCAGCTTATCCAGGTGACCTTTTAACTAAAGTGACCAAAAAACATCTTTCATTGTTGTCCCCTAGTATGTACACCGGCTTATTTTCTATCGTACAATTGCAGAGACCGTCGGAAACGTGCAGCCCTCGGAGAGCAGGCGATGGCTGCAGCAACCACCCCGGGGAGATTTATGAGGGCAGCAAGCTCTTGGTTTCCCTGGTCACCCTCAGAAGATTTACAGCCCCATGCATTGAGAATGAACAAAAACCTGCTGTTCCTCATCAGAGACCTTACGATTCTGTCCATAGGGAGGAGGCTTCAAACACAGATAACCTTTGCAAGGAGAAATAGCCATTCCTGGATGTAACACGAGAGACAGGCAGAAAGAAAAGCATCCACAGTGCTCTGGGAAATCTCAGAAAATGAAGCTGGGAGTTTGCGTTATTTGTAAGGGTGGAGAAGAAAAGTTAGTAGTGGGGCGGTGGGAGGAGGAGAGGAGGTTGGTAGCGGAGTTTGTTCGTGTAAATTTGGCTTCTGGGCTAATTTTCTCTTGGATGTGATACAACTAAAAGTTGCTTCTGTGCAGGACTCAAGTTCCAGCTTCTTCTATTTACAGAGCACACTGTGCCTTGAGGTCTGCACCCGTGGTGTTGGACTCCCGTTTTGAGTGGACTATGCTCTTTGACATACAGATACGAGGCACCTATGGGCAGTTTTTGGAGCACGAGGGCTGATAAACTTTCACAGGCTTTGCTGGAGCCTGTGCACTTTGCCCCTCCATCTGTGCTGCGGCTCTGATCTCCCTGTAATCAAGAAGAGCACTACCAGCAATATTTGCTAAAAGACTTTGCCACAGAGCCATGACCTGTGTGGTTTTTTCCTCTCAGCTTGTTATCCAGTCTTAAATGGCTGGCATGAGGCTTGCACTCGGCCAAAATACTTGATTTTGCTAATGGATCTGACCATGAAGCCCACACAGCTGTTTACTGTACCCTTTGTATTGGAGTCATCAATGAAGGAGGAAGGACGGTAAATAGTAATTACTATGCAGATTTCAAACAGAAGTGCATCTGTGCCTTTGGTTTCTGCTTTGTTTGGTGACATCTTCACAGGACAAAGCGGAGTTTTTTTCCTTAAGCCTTAAATTAGCAGGGGAAGTATGAATTTGTTGTGATACTAATTGTCATATGCATTAAAAAAAACCCCAAACCAAAACCAAACAAACTAACACCATTCCCTGGCACTGAAGATGCTGCATCTCAGTAAGTGGCTTCCTGGAGGAATATATCCACAAAGGGGCAAATTCCCATTCTAATTAGAAGGGAATCTCTGAAACAAGCTTTTCCATGAAGGAAACAGAAAGGCAGAGCTGACATATCTAATGCATATATTAACACTAAAGACATGGAAATTAATTGGATTTATTACTAGTCACAGCTGCAAAGATGGCTCATTTCTAAGTTTATTTTACAGAAAGTGGCAGGAGGAGAGGGATTTAATAGTCATCGCGGTTAAGTTAATGAGGCAAAACTAATGGTCTCTTCTTGTTTAGAGAGGCCGCAGTTCAGTGGAGCACCTAAGCATGTGTGCAGCTCTCACTGTGGTTTCTGAGGGATGCTTTGCATCTGCTGGAGTGTTTGTTGATGAGTAGGATGCCTAAAGATGCTTACGGTCTGGGAAGGAGAGGAAGAAGCATTTTTCTGAATGACAGTCAAAATCAGTGGGACAATCAGTTAGGATCATCCCATGTTATCATTTCTGTCCAGAAGAGAGGCTATTACTTTCCAGAGGAAAAAAAGACAGTGAGAAACTCAGTGTCATGAGGAGTTGCCCGCTGTCTTTAAGTGCTTAGTGTGAAAACAACAAAATCTCTCCCTGCACTTGCAGGTGATGGAATGCGAGGGGGGGGCTTCGGCAGGACTCACACAGGGTACAGCTGAGACAGAGCTGATGGCACAGATACAGTGAAATTGATCACATTTCAATTATAAATAAAAACTAAGTAAATCCAGCCTGCCTACAAAGAGGTGTACAGCTGTCCCAGGAAGGTGGCTGGATCCTGCAAGAAGGCTAGTCACTGGGCTTTCTGCGCTGACCGAGCTGCAGAAGGAACATCGTTCCTTTTTGTCCTCTCTCCCTCTCTTGACTGCAGAGTCTCATCCTCTCCCTAGCTCAGCAAAGCACAATCTTTTGGTTTTTTGCCCCAGGTTAGTTTTCTGCTAAGCCAAACCAACTTTCCAAGGGGTCGTATCCACTACAAAAGAAAGCCATAGCTACCTTGCGATGGCTCCAGCAGGTACACCACTGAGAGAGGAAGCCAGAAGCCCAGCTGCAGCTCGATACCAGCACCAATGTCCCTAAATCACAGCCTCTTTCGTGTTTTCTACGCCGCATCGCTTGAAAGGATGCTGAAAAGGTGCCCAAAGGAGCTTTCAGAGATCCCTCCTCTCCTGTAGATGAAGAAAACCAGAAGGTGTTCAATGGGAAAGTTGACCATGGAAGTGGCAAGATAGGTATCATTTACGAAGCACTTATCTCGCCTTTCCATGAGAGGATTTGGAGGATTTTGGTAGCTTCCTTCCCAAATTGGAAACCAATTTTCCGAGGCAAAGACAGGCCGCCTTCGGCAGGGAGGTGTTAGACTAACAACAAAAGGGAAAGGTGCAAAGAGGGAACAAATGGAAACTCATTTAGCACATAATGAAGGTGCTGAGAACAAAATTAATCAAAGCAAAGAAGGAAGTGGAGAGAAATCCTTTCATCATCTCTCCACCAAAGGTAGGTCCTGGCTAATAAACAGGAATCACTGTTGTACAGGCAAAAATTTGGCCTAGCTGGAAAGATGGAAACCTGATGGGAAGCTGATTGGAGTGTTAAAATCGTGGCTTTTAGGGAGGCTGAATTTGGGACAAGGTGGAGAACTGTTAGAAATAGGGTCACGAGCATCCAGGTCATTGGACTCAGTAGTAAATTAATCTGAAAATTGATGGCTCAATCATCTGAAATAGAAAGCACGAAAGAGACCAACCAGTACCTGCAGTGGAGCACAAAATCAAACCTGTGAACCATCTGAACATCTCCCTGGGCAGCTGCCAAAGGCAAGGGGGGGGAAAGGGCCAGATTGTCAGGGGGAAACTTCAAATGGAGTGAATTCTGCAGGAAAGCTGCCTCCAACGCTGAAAGAGCCTCCGTATTTGTAAAGATGATGGTGATTATTTCCTATCTCAAAAGAACTCGCACATCCAACAGGGGAGAATTGTATATTAGACCTTTTTTTCTTGGCAGATACAGACAATTTGATCACAGGACTAAAAATGCACAGTAGCTTAGGTAGGAAGTGATTGCCACTTGAAAACATTTGTTATGTGCAGACAGAATAAAATCAAACCCAGTAAGATATTGCCTTGCTGCAATCCCAGGCTGCTGTTACAAACCTGAAAACAATCATGAGCCAAATCAGTTCAGAGAAAGAATTTAAAGAGAAAAAACCAAACCAAACCAAAACCCAGGAATGGTAATTGGGGAATATTGAAGAACATTTATCTATACTGACCAAAAGCCACAATCTGACAACTGAGAGACTGTTACAGCGGTTAAAACAACAACCCCTTTTTCGCCAAGATGAGACTGCAAATACCCTTTATGAAACAAATGGGGAACAGGGAAGCCGAAGTCAGCTCATACAAATGAGAAGGTAGGATCTATAGATCATCCATACAGGAAGCAAAAGGGCCGGAGACAGCCAAGAGAATTAGGGCAATTGCATCATTTTTTTTTAAAGTACAGGGAACCTTCTTGTTTTCCATGCGGGGGGCAATAACCCTGCAGCAAAGGCAGCAATATTAAAGCAATATTTTTCATGTGTGTCCTTTGAAAACGGCCAGATGGTAAGGTTACATCATATGGGGCTGATGACATACTTTTCACTCCAGTGGTAACTAGGGTGATCATTAGACAGAGGCTAGATATTTTTAAATAAACGGCTTTGTACAACCTGCAGCTGGGCAGAACTGTCTATGGTGGGCTTTTGCCTTGAAATTTTCCATTGCTGCTTTGTTGACACGAGCAACACTGGGAGTTTCCATGCAGAGGCATGGCCAAAAAGTATGTTAGGTAAGAATGGGTAATGCAACACTTAAAACACTGGGAGTAGCCTTACAGTAAATCTCTCCCATATCTCCACTGGTAGATACAAGCCAGTTGTACCATTGGCAAACAGATCTTTCCTGTCCTCATGAAGAGCAGTGGGGTTTGCCTCCTGGATCCCGAAGATTAAATCTCATGAGGAGCCCGTGCTGTTGTTGCTGGGCACTGCCCTGGGAGCGGGGAGAAGGACCGGGGCACTGGGTGGGACAGGGTCTTGCCGACACTCCCCTACAGCTTCTGGGCTTGGGACTCGCTGTGGGATCAAGCGTTTGCCTTTCCAGCTGGACACTCCCAAACCCACTTCATCTGGGTTTGTTAACAGAGATTGTTTATTGCAAAGCCAGTTTAGAAACTCCATATAAATAATCCGCAGCCTCTTCCTTGCTATTTAGCAGAGCTACAGCCCTCCAGGGAGTTCCCAAAACATCTTCAGAGTTGCCGGAAAGGCAGAGTTAGTCACTGAAACCTTTTACTGATGGAGACAGATCCAGAGGAAGGGTGAGCCCAGGGCAGCTCGATGGGCACATGGCCAGGCTCGCTTCCAGGACAAGGCACCGCTCTGCTCTCCCCCTCCCGGACTGAACCCACCTACACCGCTAGGCAGATCCTCTTTTCAAGAGGGGGGTACTGGTGCTTCATGGCACTGCCGTGTGATGGTGGCCATCCTGCTATTGACCCACAAAGCTGTCCCCATTTCCACTGCAGCTGCATGGAAATCAGCCTGTGTAAATGTAACCCATGGGCCACTGTTGGCTCAACAGTCAATAGCTGAGCCACCCCACTCATGGTACACGTGCAAAGGCGTGTACCAGTTGGTAGCTTCAACTTCCAGTGTCTTAAGAAAGAAGCAAATCTACGGAGAGTGGCACAGATGTGCTGTATTTGTGCAGCCATGGTGAGACAAGACTCTAAACGATGTCCATACACACCCATCTCCACTTTCCCAGAAAACGCCTGTTACACCGCTACAAAAAAAAAACAACCTTAGTTATTAACTATTAATGAAAGCATTCTCCTGAGAGGTGGGAAGGAACGGGAAAGCTGATGAGCCCAACCCAGCTTACCAGAGCCAGAGATGTGGGGCGTGCAGTGCTGAGCCGTGACTGATGCACCGTGAGCAGTCCTGAGCCAGTAAACGGACGAGACCTGCCCTGGAGAAAGAGGAGTCTAAATCCCATCAGTGTACAGCTAGGGCCTGGCCAAAAACTTCAGGACAAAAAGCAAAGGGCAAAGCTACGTACCTTGAGTCCACCATGAACCCCACCACGGTCTTGGGTGCTGCTGGCTACAGTATATTAATACGACTGTTATTCAGCAAGGGAACAAGGCAATGGAAAAATATACTCCAGATTCATTACTGTCGGCTCACTTGGAATTATGTGTATTAATGACCAGATTATATCTGTTTATATAATACAAATTACCATAGAGTGACTGCCGGCATTGAAACGCTCCTTGTCTGTTTGACACACATAAATAATGGAGGAGCTCACGCTGCATTTGGTACACATGACTAACCTTTTATCCCTGGCACCCCGGTGCAGGCTGGAGAAATGACTCGGGTTTCAAATTCCTCGCTCCAGCTGTCATTAGCCTCGCAAAGCGTTAGTGAATCGGCGGCTAATTGATGTCCTTGTTGGACATTATTTTATTAGTCAGGCCTGGTGAGCATCAAGTGGAATTTTAATGCCCTTCTATCCTTGGGACCGCGTGGCCGTACATGTTAAAGCTTGTCAATAATTAACGGCTCTCTAAGAGTTTTAGGAAGAGGTAAATAAGTTAACCTGTAGGTTCAGGCTGCTCCAGCTGGCCCTGGTGGTGTGACCGACGTAGGCACCTGTTTGAGATGAGTTTTCCACGGTGTGCTAGGAACAGCCCAGACCTCGATCCACCATGGTGGTTCGTAGGGTGGTTTATGGACCAGGTCTGGGGTTCACATTGTCCTTGGGTGTGGATGGTCCTCAGGGAAGCTGCCATGGGGAAAAGGGAGAAGCAGGAGTTTGCAAATAGCTTTGAGAGAAGGTTCAAATGAAAGCTCAAGGGATAAAGCCATGCCACGCCACCCGGCGCTTGTTGCTGCACCAAAAATACATCATTGCATCAAGCTATCCCCAACATGTGGTGAGGAATAAAGGATTTTCACAACCTGCTGTGAGCTTCTGGCTTGTCTGAAAACCCACGTGCCGGGTCACGGAGGGGTTAGGGCTTAATGGCTGTGTCGCTCGTCGGTCGGGGCACTGAGCGGCAGCCCGTGCTGGTCCTGAGCAAGACCGCAGCTGGGGGCACCCAGGACGAAACCAAACCCCTCTCTGAGTGTGGGAAGGAAGGTTTCGCTTTGACAGTCTGTGTTCAGAGCATGTTGCTTTGAAAACACTAGCCTTTTTGCTTCTATTTTTTGCTTTAAAACTGGCTAAATAACCTGAAAATGAGCATAGATTTATAAATCAAGGACAAAAAATATTTTCGCTGTCATTGATAATGAGATTCTAGGAATGTTTTCCTTTTTAAAATGTCATCAATTTTTTTTTTCCTTTTTTTTTTTTTTTTTTTAACAGCACTGGGAAGTCCACCATAAACCCAGACCTCCCAAGCTCACAGCCGGCAGACGTCCTCAGTACCATCCCCTGCTGATCTCTTGGGACTTCTCCCCTTCCTTTCCCTCCTCTACCCATCTCTCTGTAACCTCTCTGGGGCAGGAATTGTCTCTTCCTACAGGAGTATTCTGCATTTGTTCTCAAACAGAGCCTCTGAGGTGACAGCGCAATGCCAAAAAAATAAATAATTTAAAATAAAGCCTTCATCAATCTCATGAGATCCTTACTCCAGCCTTGCTTACATCGTGCACGGGCTTTCCAGGAGCCAAGTAAAAATGAACAGAGAGCTTGGGCACACCAGGCTATTCATACATTAGGCAATAATTATAATGTATATTAACTGCCTGGGTGTTGAAAGAGTCCCAGCATGAGATTGCTTCTCTAACAGGAGACAGAAGTGATAAAAGACAGTAATAGATTGCCTTTCAGATGTGGAATTAAAAGCAGCAACTCATTAGATTATTTTTTTTTTCACAGCCTCTAATCGCGAGTAGTTTCTTTTCAAGTCAGATTTCCATTTCCAAGGCTAAGCTCGGCAACACAAACAGAAATTAAAGAGGAGGGATCCTATTCCGACCTCGCCGGCATCGCAGGAGCGGGGAGTAACGGCGTTCAGCTCAGCAGTGCTGCCCAGCCGGAGCTGAGCCCAGGAGCCAGCCCACCTAGGCTGCCTTCTGAAGAGACTATCATCAAAAGATCAGGATTTGGCAGCTTTTTTTTTTCCCTTTTTAATGCTAGCTGCAGCCACTAAATTTCCTTTTTTAAGAGATAGCCTAGAAGATAAAGCTTTTGAATCAGAGCAATCAAACAAAAAAATGAAGTTACTTCAAAGCAGTGGCAGAGATTCTTTAAAACTGACATTTCCACTTACCGATCCAGTTTGTCTCTAGCAAGGAATGCTTTCCAGACAATTTTGGCTGCTATTTTTAAAAGAAAAGTATAGAAAGCAGGAGAAGAAAAAGCTGGATTTTAGCTGAGCTGGGAAGCACAGTAAATAACATTCATTAGGTTCTCCCGGACAGTTTTAATGACTCAGAGTTTTAAATCGTTCATTCAACATCTTTACAGGCCAAAATACAGTATGGTTTCAAACTCAAATCCTTTGGCAGGAGCTGCATAACCCATAAAACATTTGAAGGGGGGAGTACAGGGGGAGAGGAAAGGAGGTACGAAATCAGGCTGGGAATGGTGTTGTCGGTCAAATTTCATCTACATCAGCTGCAAACTCCAGTTTTATCTGTACCGATGGCACCTAAAAATAAAGGAGCCCAGAGCACCTCTGTCTTCCCAGAGCCAGGACCAGCACAACCACAGTTACGATTCGGCCGCCCGCGCTCCCAGAGACCCCAAGCACAGGTTAACCAGGTTTCACCACCCATGTTTATAGCAGCCGAGCTCTTAAATACAGATGGCGATTTGGATCCGGCAGCACAAAAGCTGCATTTTTTTTTTTTCCCACTCTGGTGTCCACCTACCCTGGATGGGCAATTAGCTCTTCAGCAGATAAGGGTTTTCGCAAGATTCATGCACAAAGCCAGATCTGGGGTTTAGGGCTAGTTTAAGTCTCCCGAAGTGGCACGGTCCATGTCCCTTGGGAGCAATCCCGCTGTGTCCTCCCAAGTGGGGTGCAAACACTGCCAGTCCTGGCAAGCGGGGGGCTCAGGCAGCTGGGACTTGTCTGTGCCCCGATGCTGCTCCTGAGGAGCTGGGGGAATTGAAGGCAAAGCCCCGCAGCCTGATCATGGTTCTCCTCGAGGAGCGTGGAGATGCAGGGAGCACCCGGGAGCTTTTCAGGAGCCCAGGGGCTGGTTTTGGGTGCACCTCTATGGGGTAGAGTCACAGCCACCTCCTGGGAAGTCCATCCCCTTGCCCGGCTCCACTAGGTTGAGGCTGGTTATGGTGGGTTATCCTGCCCATAGCATGCTCTGATGCCAGTTAAAGGGAGTTTTCAGGGTAGTTTAGTGCCTGAACGGGCAGAAACGTGAAGCCCATACCCACAGCCCAGCACAGTCATCGTCCGCAGGAGCATTTCTGACTGATGGGAGACACGAGCTCACATGGCACAAACCGTACAGCAGCAGCAAGGGATGACATGGACCAAGTGACACCAGCTCTGCCACAAGCCAGAGCCCCCCAAACCGAGATACAGTGGCACCGCTGACTTGCAGCAACCCCCAGACCCCCTGTGCCAGTGCAGGGGGGCAAAGGGTCAGCGTCCTGGGGGAGAGAGACCTGATACAACTGGGCTGCACGGTTCCCCAAAAAGGGATTGCTCCCACAAACCCCATTGCACCACCTGGCAGGGAGGGAGCGGGGAGAGGGCGGCATCGGGTGGCTCCGAAGGATGGAGAAATCATGGCAGAGCATTAAAGGCAGTGCCTGTTGGGTCAGGGGCTGTTTACAGGCATCTCATTGCTGGCCCTGTCCCCAGAGACACATACCCGGGCAGGATTCCTGGGGGAAAACCCCCTGTGGAGGAGATTTTAAGGAAAGTCTTCAGTATTTTGGGAACTGGAGTGGGCCAGGGGTGCTGCAGAGGCATCAGCTCACCCCAGGGTGGGAGCCTGGAGCTGAGATTACTTCGGTCATTTTGGTGTGAAAAAACTTGGGATAAGCATGGTTGGGGCCCAGATCTCACCTCCAGCGGTGTAAATCAGGAGTTCATCCACTGCTGTCCGCAGAGCAGGGCTGTGCCGTTTGCCCAGAGGTCAGGAGAAGCAGGGAAGATGCTTTTCTGTACATCGGTTTGACGAACACGGTGCTGTGGTTGAGACGTCTAGGAGAGCCCTGCGAGGGGAAGGAAGAGAACATGCAGGATTTCCCATTTATCAGCTGTAACCTTCTCCTCCATCTCCGCTGTCAGACAAGAAAGAGTTTGCGGGAAGGCGCTGTGGTCTGGGCAGCAAAGGGATTTCGTCCCTATCACACCACACTGCGGCACATCAGGGCCCCGCTGATGGTTTGCCTGGATCAGACAGGCTTTACCCGGCTCAGCCTTGCAGCCATACGCATTTAATTGCAGCGGCATCGCAGCCGCGCGGATTACCCAACACGCTCACCAGCCTGATATCGAACCTGTAGTCAAAACCAAAAGCCCACAAATACAGAGCCTCTCGCCACACTCCAGCTTGGCTTTGCTCCCCAATTTGGAGACAAAAGGCCCAAGCCCTGTGGCCATTGACTTCACGGAAATAGGATCAGAACCTAAAAGTAGCCATTAAACCCCCTCCAAAAAGTCCCCATGGAATAATTTTTGTTGCTAAACACCCTCCTCCTGCTCCCCCTTCTTCCCAGTATCCTGTTGCATGGAGAGCTCTAGCACACAAAAAAATGCACAGCTGAAAATGAAGCATCCCCCCGAGAAAACAAGAAAACCAGCCCAGTAGTGAGCCCTTCCCTGGACTGCCCCATGTGCTAAATCCATTGGAGATGAGCAGCGCAGACCGAGAAACCCCAGGACTTCCCACTCTCGCGCTCTTTTATGATTGCACATCCCTGCTAGAGGCAGGCAATAAAATCCTGCAGCCGCATCAACAAAATTAGATCAGTTCCACGGTTACACATCCGCTTTTAAACCTGATCAAATAACTCCTCATCCCAAGGAACCTGGGGAATAGCTCTTTATAGGGAGAGCACGAAAGGAGGCAGAATCGAATTAAAGATTCATTCAAATTAAAAGGTTCAATTTTAAAAGAGGCAGGGCCAAGCAAGAAGGAGCTGAGGAACGTATGTATTAATGAGCTCGGTGGCAGGAGCATCTTTAATAATAGATCTGCTGGGGGAACCGTGTAACCCAGCAGCACACAAGGCATTTCCCTCTGCACCGCAATAAAATGAACGGCACGTGTCCCCCGCGCACAGGTGGTTGTTAATGCTCCGTCTGAGCACGAGGTTACATTTCGGTGACCAGAAGAGAAATGTGGCCTCAGTCTTATGGACAGGCCTGATGATGCTGAGCCAATAGCACAGGGGAGAAAAGTGCCCTAAAAAAAGGGAAGATAATGAATAGTTATGAAAGAAAATTAATAATTCTACGGTAGGATGAGATCCCTGGTAACTCAGCTGTGGTCCTGCCTGGTCCCGATTTGAAAACAAACTCAGCAGGAGAAATGCTGCCTTCTTCAAAGTACAGATGAGGATTTAAAAAAAAAGGGAAGGTTTTTCCCCAGGCTCTGGCCTTAACTGCTGGGACAATTTCAAGGCAACCACTTACAACATGGACAGGACTTCTCCTTATACATAAGGTGCTTGTTGTGATGAACCCTCAGAGCATTCAAAACAGGTACGTTCTGCTTACAGACATCGTTTCCCCACAAATCCATTTGTCGTGATGAACCCTCGGAGCATTCAAAACAGGTACATTCTGCTTACAGACATCATTTCCCCACAAATCCATTTTCAAAATGAGATTTCTCTAACTTTTTCTAGGCAAGGGAGGGGAAAATAAAAGGTTGTTTACAGCTGTTGTCCTTTTCTTTTAAAAAGCAAAAATGCTTCCATTGCAGGGAAAACACAAGTTTTGACTAAATACTTTAGTTTAAGCCTCTAGTGAGGGAGCTGACAGCCTGGGCTGGGGGGTGATACCTCTCCCTGCCCCATTTCAGGAGCGAGCACCCACCCCAGCAGCCCCACAGCCCCTTTGCCGCCTGCGAGCCCTCGCACTCCCCCGCATCCCTCCTTGTCCGGCTGCCGAGAGCCTGCAACGCCGTGGCACGCAGGAAGGCAAGGCAGGGAAATAGCCCCCGAGAAAAAATAAATTACCAAACCACTTGTTTCTAACCCATGCAGGAAGCAAGGTCCAGTTCTAAAGAGCTTCAGAGCCTTTCTCCGCGGCCCAGAGGATGCTTCCCAGCACCCAGCATCTCTGCTGGGGCCCTCTGCCAAAGGCAGCCCCTCCTGGGGATGGGGCAGGGGGGTTGCAAATGCTCACAGCTTTATCATAGTTGTTACAGGCAACTTCAGCTCCATCATTGCAGCTCAGTTCTGCAGCTCTCCAGGCTTTTTTTCAGTCAATTGCATCAAAAGTTGGTGTCCGATACTGCATCCCAAAATAGCGGGAGCTGTAGCCCGGCTAATTGCCGTCTCCCTTTCCGGGCTGGCGGGGGAGCGC
>NW_009623855.1:24822-34322 GCF_000690535.1 Cariama cristata
TTAGTTGACTTCAGTATCCTTCTCTCTTTTCTCAGCAGAGTCTGACTCATTTTTGCCTCCCAGGAGAGAGGTGGACTGCCCATGTCAGCAGCTGCCTCCAGGCAGACTGATTGCAATATATAACATATATATGTATATATGCATTTATATGTATATCTATATATAGCTGGTGCCCTGAGACTCCCTAAGACATGGGTATCCAAGGGCACAGCCCCACATCACCCCCCCATCTCAAACTTCTCCCTCCCTTGCTCCAAATTGGAAGGCATTTCAAAGCTAGGTTTAAGGTCTTAAATTTCTCCGCTGCCTTGGAAGACTTCCCTGCTTGCTGGAAGCGGGGGTCTCCGCTGTGGCATCGCAGCCCTGGCATTCGCAAGCCCCGCTCACTCCGACGTGGGATCTTGGTACAAGCATTTTACAGCAAACAGTGTGGCAACCCGTTTATGACTGAGCAGGGTTTGGGAAGAGGTCCATCCTGGAGCACTGGGGTTCTGACATTACTTTATGAATAGCAACAAAATTGGAGCCCAGCATCTCTGTCCTGCGAGTGGGGAAGTTCAGCCATGGGTGTGGATCGGTGAATTAAGCTAAGAAAAAGCTTAGAGAGACACTGCACCATGCTAAACCCCAGTATTTTATAATGTTAAAACCTGGGATAGCATTGGAGTAAAGAGCTCAGGACATTCACAAAACCCTTCAAAACTATGTGCCACCATGCCCTTAACGAAGTACCCCGACCCAGGACCATATTGTCACCGTGTCCCACCAGCCGCTGGCCACAAAGAACATCCCGAGTCACTTGGTGCCATCATAAATGTCATGGTACTTGGTCACTGTATGTAGCACAGCTCTAAAGCGTTGCCTGCCGGTCTCAGATCACGTCACACCAGTTCCCATTAACAAAACAGAGCAAGTCTTTGGCTGTCATGATTGTGGGCTGAAAAACACTGGGAGCACGTTGGCCACTACACCAGAAACAATGCCAGAAACAAATGAGAAGTGCAAACAAACCCATCCTTACACAGGGATTTTCTTATCCTGGCCTTACACATATTTTTCAGTTGTTATTTCTGGGGTGATACCCTATTTCTTCCTTGATTTACAATACCTGAGACCTGGAAGGTCACCGAGGAGCAAGTGTCGTAATGTCTTCAGGATCCGCCAGGACGGGGACTGAGCACATGGGATGAATCCCACAGGATGCCTGGGTCTCCAAAATGCCAACATCCAACCAGAGCATCAAGGAGCAACTTTCCCTGCTGATGCTTCACTTTCCCAGCATGACCATCCACTGAATCTTTGGGCTAAAGAGCATTTTTGTACTTGTTCAAGATTTTTTTGTCCTCAGCAATTCACTGTTCAGGGCTCCCTGGTGGGGAATAACCAATTCCCATGAGCTGGAATAACCCATTTTGGTCTCTTCTCCCTGGTAACTAGCGATAGGACAAGAGGAAACGGTCTTAAGTTGCGCCAGGGGAGGTTCAGGTTGGACATCAGGAAGAACTTCTTCACTGTAAGAGTCTTTAGGCACTGGAACGGGCTCCCCAGGGAGGTGGTGGAGTCACCATCCCTGGAGGTGTTCAAAAAACGTTTAGATGTGGTGCTTTGAGACATGATTTAGTGGGTTTAGCGGGCATGGTGGCATCGGGTATACGGTTGGACTTGATCTTTGAGGTCTCTTCCAACCATAACGATTCTATGATTCTATGATTCCCATGTGCTGAGATTGCTGCATTCTAAAACAAACAATTTTTTAAAGTTCTGGCTGCCATACGGCAAATGTCCTCAATCCCCACTAGGGGCAGGTCCCTTGGAAAGCAATTTCTGACGAGTTTTGGTTTTTAATTAAAATGTGGCTGCATAAAAAGTTACAGAGAGGCTGCTGTTAAACTGTACTTTTTACAGCAGCACCGTGGGGAAAAAGCCCTTGCTTTAAAGCATGAGGAGGAATCGAATGGATCAGAAAAGCAATAGCTTCCCCAGCGCTCTCCTGATGAACTCAGGGCAGCTGAGCCTGGGGGAAATGCCAAAATAGGCAGCTCAGCTCCATTGCTCTTGCCTTCACCCGCCCAAAAACACCACCATGCCCCCACCATGGCTGTGCAGACCCCACCTTCCCTCCCGTAAGGGATCTGCTGCACGTTGACTTCCACTCAAGGATGGCTTCCAAAGGCTCGATTTAGCAACAGATGCAGGCACACGATCCATCGTGCCGTCACCTCTCCGTTTTCCTCTCTCTTGCCAGTCCGCATTTGCCAAGAGCAAACTGAAGAATTACAAAGAAAAATAATGGAAATTGTCTGTTCCCTTTCTGTAAAGGATCTGGGGGGGTTCAGGGACCTCCGTGCAGGTATGGCTGCACTGCCACTGATGCCAGCCTGACTGAGGGTAGACTTGGCCAGGAGTTAACCGCCGGCAGATCTTCAGAAGAGCATCCCAAGTACATTTTTCCATCGGTAGTCACAGATGCGTCATCGGGGGTTCTGCAAAATTTCTCCCAGCGTTTTCCTTTTTTTTTTTTTTTTTTATAGCCTCATAACAATTTAAAAACACTTCTTTTGGAGGAGCAGGGTTCTCTTTCTTTGTTCGGAAGTGAGGAGTGGATTGGCAGAGGGCAAGGCGAGGACAATCCCTTTCAAATGACTCCCTGTGAACCAAGCAAAGCGCCTGGATCTACAGCACGGTGGGGGCAGAAGTCTTTCTTTGCTGGCTCTCTTTGGAAAAATAAACACAATAAATATGATTTATACAGCAGCTCACATGCTTAACAAAAGGCAGGCAACAGTTCAGTAGTTTCCCTGCTCCTAAGGGTGGGAAATCTGTTTGGTTACACTCACCCCCTTCCGGAATTGTTGGCATATCCCAAGGAAGGCGTGATATTCCCGTGTTTCACGGGAGCACCATAATAAGACAGAGAAACCTAGAAATCAAGGACCAGCACAAAAGCAATAAATACCAACCACAGTGCTGAGCCAATTAGCAAAACAAGAGAAAACCAATTCAGCTTTGGGTTTTCACTTAAAGGTAGCAACGCCTCTGCTGCTGCCTGGGAAGTTCGCAGGCATTGGCAGCTCTCTAAATTCACCTCATGTAAACTCAGCAGAAAGATGAAAAATACGTTCCTGCTCCAGGCACAGCTGCCGAGAAGCTGCAAAGTGGCTGAAAGAGGAGTCTGCAGGCAGATTAATGTAGGGATCGACAAAATAGCCAGAGCGGCCAAATGAACTCAGCTGGACGCGTGAGCGGATCGATAGGGATACGTGAGCAGCCCCCAGCCCGGCCGGTTAGCGAGAGTTTTGGAAACAATGGACTGCCTGGGTCAAAAGCAGCACTTAGAAAACACAGCCAGAACATGGGGTTGGAATCAAGGCTGATCTTCTCTCCTCGCTATGTGAGGAGGAACTCAACACAAGAATCAAAGTACCCAAATCACCGTGGTACTTGGAGGGAGCTTGTACGGTCTGGAGAGCAGAGAGCGCACCACAATATCCTACAAAAGACATACCTGAAAGCATGAAAAGAGGGTTTTGTGCCGGTAGCTCTCACCCCTGATGGAGGGATGTCTTCCAAGTTGGGACTTTAGTTCAGTTCCTGAGCTTCTACACAGGGAAGTCAATGTCTGATGCCCCAAGCAGAAGCTCTGTTTTGCATTTATGAACCCACAACCAAATAAAAGGTTTAAAATCAGCTTTTACACAAAGCTCCTGTATCACTTTTTGGCTGCAGGAGCCATGGCTCTTCGGAAATGCTCTTTGCAAAAAGAAGGTGTCAGGAATAGGCTCTGCTGCTGCATGAAGGTCCCCTACTCCAGAAGCTCATGAGAAACCTCTCAGTGGAAGCATCAAGCTCAGCTAGCAAAAAATAAATTATTTTAATTCATATAGACATTTTGGCATTGCAGCCAGTCTTCATCAGTATGAGCAAACGTAATACTGGTGAATTCAATGTGCCTTGCTGAAAAATGGGCTTCGAAACTCCTCTTGATGCTGCTGTCTGTACACCCATCACCCTCAAAAATGAGGATATTTGGGATTCCAAGGAGGCTGTGCTGCACCAGCACAACTGCATCCCCAGTCTGCAGAGGACAGAGCAGCCCAACCTGACCTGAAGGGATGCAGGAACATGAAACCCCAGGCCAGCACGAAGGAAGGCTTGGGTCTGTCTGAGCACTCCAGCGCTGGGCAAAGTGCCCAGGGACCACCAGCACAGGAGGGCAGAGATGATGGCAAGCGACAGTAAAATGGGCTGAGCCGGTCACCTAATCATGGCCTTGCAAAAGCCAGTATTTATCACTCCACAGGTATCCGGGCTGGCAGGTAATGGCAACACAGTGCTGGCATCAGCTCACAATAAAGCAGTCTGTAGGAGATCCCTTATTCTCCAGCCAGCGGAGAAGTTTTCACATCTGGGGACCTGCTCTGTTTAAAACCCTCCTACTCATCCCCTCTGGCTGTTTCACAGCCAGTTACCCTCCCATCTACAGGGCAGGAAAGGAGCAGGGCTTCGTGGCTGCCTTGCCTTTCCCACGCTGGCTCTGCCAGGCGGTGAGTGTCAGCAGCTGCCTGCCTTGTCCTTGGCCTCTCCCTGCTGAAATCAATGGAGTGACTTCGCTTTTCAACCCTCCTCTTACTTTTGGGAACTCTGGGCCACACCCCAGACGCGAGCTGGCGTCATCCCCAGATAGCCGTCAGCTCCCAGAGCCGCGGTACCTTTCAACAGGATGCTGGCAGCTCATCCAGGAGCTGCTCTGCCAACCTGATCAGGAGCTCTGAAATTTAAAATACTATTTTAAAAAGTTGTTTTCAAATGGAGAAGGATATTCCCATTGGGGCTCGGAGCCAGGCTGGCTGCCAGCCCCGGCGTGCAGGGCGATATGCAGCAGCATGGATCTGCACAGTCTGGGGAGCAACAGGGGACCCATGGGTGCATCGGGCAGGAAATAGGATGGTTTGCTCCATCCTCTAACAAAGCACAAACCCAGGGATTTTCAATCATTCCCCGTTACCTCCGGTGATGCCTGAAGGATGCAGGGAAGGACCAGATGATGCCAGCAGGGAGACAGGAGCAGGGGGTCCTTTTGCAGCCATTTCTCAGCTCAGCTGGAGCGGACGGTGGTGGGGCTTTGGCACGTTCATCCTCCAGACATCACCCTTGAGGGGTGCACAGGGAATGGAGCACACCTCCCTCCTCATCCCCCAGCACAGAGCACTCCCACCCACCACTGCCATCTGGAGCAAATCCTTCGGCCGGGACAGCAGCAGAGGATGGGGAGCGGCAGGAGAAATGATTTTATTTCATCTTCACTGCGAGCATCAGGAATCCATGTGTAAACTGGCTTTGCAGCAACAGCACCTCTAAAGAAGTGTTTCCTGGCTGAGCAAGAAAGCTCTCTGCTAAATAATAGACTTAATGAAAGAAAGCTTAAAAATTGTCTGTTTCTGACTGAACAACCCAAATTCCTAATTTCTGCGTACGCTCGCTGCCCTGAGACTCAGCACGTAATACATCTACGCATACCGGCATGCAGTCTGAGAGCTGAAATACTATACCCATCAGTTTGTCTGAGGGAGGAAGACTTATCAGATTAAAGATCAGCAAGATTTAAGAACTGGTAGAGGATTTATCACAGTGGTTTTTGCATTCATCTGCTTTATGTACTCAACTGGGATTTACTTGGAGTTGTCACTATTTGGGCTCTGAGGAAGAAGTACACAGAGTCCTTCTACGTTTCTCATTCAGTGACACATCTAAGCCTGTGCCTAAATTTACCCTAGAGAAGGGTCTCATTGAAGCTGCTACAAGTATTCATATGCTTAAATGCAGGCATGTGTTTTAAATATCTTGTGAAATTGAGGCTTGGGCACAGTGATCCAAAATACTTTCCAATACTTTCCAGTGATCCAAAATACTTTCATGTTTCTAAGCTTGTCCCCGGTCCTGCTCCTTTCAGAGCTTCCTTCAAGTTGCTCAAAACCTTTGGACGTTAAATTTTTCCATTTTGTGTGGATACTGTGTCAGTTTTACTAGCAGCAGCAGCCCAAACAATTCAAATACTCTCAGGGGCAAAGTCACAGAAAAACAGCGCTTGATCAGGTACTGAAGCTGCATCAGAAATGTAGGCATTACCTTTACTCTTATTTATCCCTTGTTGTAAGAGTTCAGCTTTGAACCCTTTGAACTACCCGATTTCCCAGCACTATTTTCTTCAGACGTTTCATTTGCCATGCAGAAGTCAAGTATCACGGCTAAAAATTCCCATTACACCAAACACCTTTTGAAAAAAAAGCAAACCCAAAACAACCTTTTCCCTAACAAAGCTACCTAACGAAATACAAAAATAACTGTAAAAATAAGAGATGAAGCGTAAGGGCTGTACTGCATCCATCTAACTTTGTGTTGTGTTTCTGATGGTGGCCACCAGCAGATACCCACAGGGCAGGAAAAATGCACATCTGTGACAACTGTCTCACGTTTGCTGAAAACGATCTGAATTTCCAGCTAATGACCTTGTGTGAGAACTGGCCTTCTAAGCCATCTCGCAGCTTACGAAATGCTCTCGCAGACAGGAACCGGGAAGGACCATTTTAACGCCAGTAAAGGCTTCGCGAGAGGGCCGTGCATCCCTGCGATGCAGCGCCCTGCCTAAAAACCCAGGGCAGTTTTTCGCTGCTTCTCTTTAAGAGCAGTGTTCCCAGGCTGCGTTTCCAAGAGGGTTTTGGTTTTACAGCTGTCATGACAGTAATTTTCTCAGCTTTGCGACGTTCTCTCATATCCTGTTCAAACCGGCTTATCTCTGTTTAGAAGTGATGTTCCTACACGGCGCTCTTCAGGAACAGATGTTCCAGCTGATCCCGCATCGCAGTGCTCAACGTATTACACGGCCCCATTTTGAAACAATTAGCCTGTCAGTATTGAAAGAAACCTAATGGTTGGCTACTTTTTAGCTTTTGAAATAAATAAAAAAAAAGAAATCAGAAGTAACCTATGATTTATATTTTTTCCAAGTGTGCTAAGATGCTCTAAATTAACAGTTTGTTAAAATGGCAGCATGCCCTGGTTCAGCTGCTGGTCCTAAGATTTGTTATCTGGAGAAACAACAAATCTCTGGGTAAAGCTGCTGACAAAGAGCTTCCCTAGCCCTACAAGTGACCAAAAAAAAAAAAAAAAACAACAAACAAAACAAAAAAACCAAGAAGTAGGAGTGAGAATCTTTCTTTACACAAATTAAAAGCCACTGAATTAGTGAGGAGTGTTTGGAGCAGTGGCATCCGTAGCTTTTGGACCACAGGTTGCTGTCAATATAGAAAATTTATTGTGGAATACTAGGCAGTCTAATTACTAAGTCTTTAATGGAAGATGCTCTGGAGAAGATTGCAAACACCCAACTGAGGGCCACGTACCTGTGGCTGTGACTCCAGTCCTCTGCAGACAACAGCTGGGGAACCGTCCGTGCAGGGCCCTAACGCAGAGCCAGTGAATCACAAGATGCGGTAAATGGCTTTATTGCCATAAAAGTCAGTGGAGCTATATGCAGATTTATATCAGCTAAGAATTTGATCCCCTACATTAAGCAGCAATAATACCCACAAAAAAGAAACTTGCAGGCCGCTGTAATAAAATTATCTCCCTTCGCATCCTTCGTTGAGATTCCTCCAGTCTAATTCCAGTCAGAGAAATTGATCTCACGGTCATACTGATCCAGACCAAAACGAGTGAGCACCCAGCGCAGAGCCCATCTGCTGCCAACACATATCCCCTACTTATCCCTATCCGCTTTGCACCTTCCTCGGTAGGATTTGTAACCCTGCTTCTGGGCATCTCCCTTTTCCCCCTCTATCTCCCTTTCTTTCTGGGGTGCATGCATACAGCGATGCGGGCGGTGGAGCAAAGCCCGAGCTGGCAGCCCCGTGGTTGACGTTTCCTGGCCAGCACAGGATGCAGTAACAGGGAAGACGGCACCAACCGAGTTTCCAGCATGGAGCAGCTGCCAGGCCACGTGTCCCTGCTGACACGCAGCCTGGCAAGGACAGGTCCAGGCTGCCAGGACCAGGCTGAGCAGGAACAGCATCTCCAGGAGCAGGCTGAGAGCCCAGGTAGGAACAGCATCTCCGGTAACAGCTCAGTAGTGGCAGACGGAGATAGGAGAAGAGCTGAGGGTCAGGAGAGGGCTTGCAACAACCACGAGCTTCAATTAACTGGAAATAGCAGAGGCTACTTGAAAAAAAGCTCCTTCTTATATCACCCGACACTCAAGGCAACTGCATTTTTGACCATCAAAGCTAAACCAAAAAGCTTTCCTCTCTGCAATTGCTCACAGACCTTAGCTGGGAAGTAATCCTGCCACTCAAAATTTTAGTGAGAGAAATGCTTTCTCAGGCTCCTGGAAGGACCACACAGCACAGACGTGCCAGAGACATTCCCAGGTATTATACACGCATATCAGATGTGAAACTCTTCTCATAAGTACATTTTAGTCTCAAGCAGACAGCCCTTAAAATAGGAGTAGCTGAACTGAAAGGCAGGAGTGGAACAGTGAAACGTTTGCAGGGACCCATCCAGGTCACTGCTGACTCCAAATACACATTTAGCAGCCAACACTCCTCAAAGAAAGGTCAGAAGATGAGGTCTGCTCACTTGGAGGCTCTCAGGCCAACGGTGCTGTTGGAAAATGACCCTTGGGGTGGGTTCATCTCTACCACCCCCTGATCCCCGTTATCCAGGGATGCCGAAGGGAAAAACCTGCCTTACCTCAAAGGGGGTGTCTCCAAGAGCAGAGATGACTTGCATGCTAGAGGGGTCTGTTCCAAAAACCGTGAGGAGGTGCAGAGGGCTAGCAGAGATGTGGACATCTTCATTGCCCAGCAGACTGAATCCCACCCTCAGCAGGGACACGACAATAGGACCTCTGTATTGGCTTCCTTTTGCATACACAGAAAGAGTTGTTTTGTAATGAAAGGCAAAGCATGGACCCAGCACTTATTGCCCCTGGAATATTCCTACAAGGTTCATCACTGATTAAAGTGATTTTGGCTCCCACCACCCCCCCAGACTGGCCTTTCTGCCTCTGGGTTCTTGCACATACCTGGGAGTGCAGCACTCCGGGACTGAATTACCAGGGTTATAATTCTCGGCTGTGTACTTTTAACTACAGAGAGGCATTGGCAGAGCTCAGCGCACTAATTCACCTCCATGTAAACATGATTATTTTAAATGAACTCCAGACGAGGTTTAACTGTAAAAACATCTCCAGTTTTTGTAGCATTTTTAAGTGTTTAGCTTGGAGTTGTTTTCGTTACGGCAAGAACTTACCCTTTCTTCAGTTTATAAAGAATATTTTCAGAATTAATAATACCCCCAATACCCCCTCCCAACCATAACACAACGCTTGAACAACAGTTACAAATCTGAAAATGAAGCTGCAGCAGGATTTCACGGTCAGGATTTTCCCTTTCTTAGCCGGCTGTTCCTTTCCTTACAAGCAGGGATGCTTTCTGGTTTTA
>NW_009623855.1:34353-50817 GCF_000690535.1 Cariama cristata
CAAGTTGAAGAAGAGAAGTGAAAACAGTAAGAGGTATTCACTTGGCCGCATTTCTTTCAATGTTTCTGGCGTAGGGTTCCCATTATAGCTTGCAAGGAGAAGTGGCAGAAGAACATTGTGTATACATTGTCAGGGTTGTACTTTCTCTGAACAGACATGCTTCCAGGAGGCGGCAGATTAAAGAACTGGTGTTACTTCAGACAGAGAAAAATAACAGCTTGCCAGTTGTGTTTATTTGTAGGGACCCATGATTTATGCTTTCCCATTTGTAGAGGGGTTGAGAGAACTAGATCACGTGGGCTCTGTTTAGATAATCCCTGAGGAAATTCAGAGTACATCAAGCAGAGATAGAATTTGTTCTCGTAGATGAGAGAGGCTGGGAAATGGCAGGGAGACGCAAGATTTCCTCAAGATCCTAGAATAAAGTTCAAGGCTCCGGTTTTCTGAAAAGATTGAGTACAGGTCGTGAGAATGAAGCAATTAAGATAACAACAAAAATAGTCCAGGTAGGCAGGGATGAACAGTCCTTTGCTGTTATTTACTGGCCCTATGCAGAGAAAAAAAAAACACAAGAAAGAGTTCCTCCCTAAAGGATCTTTATCTGTCAAACAGTAGAAGAAAAAGATGCAAAACTGTTGCTACAAGCACAAAAGAGGGATCTGTCACCCTCTGACTCACACTCCTGCTCTTTGTTTTCCATAAGGATGCCTCTTTGTGGTGTGGTCCCCATCTCATCCCTCTGCACCCTCCTGGTTTTAGCAGGACTTGCAGAAACCAGCCACTACTGTCCCTATAAAGGTCTATAAGAACCTAAACAAAACCACGGGCGTTCCCTGCCCTGAAAAACCACCTTATCAAAATTAGAGGAGGCAAGAATGCGACGGCTTTTAAAAAGAAAATACTTATTGCAAAGATGGCTTTAGGTAATTGATCTGGGGAAAAAAAAAAACAAAGCAAAACAAAATCAGCTGTTCAAAGCCTGGCATTGAAAGAGGCAACAGCACAGCAGCCTGAGCACAGAACGGGAAATCCTCCTGAGTCTTGAGCTGCAAAGCTTACGGGCCAGAGAAATTCCTTACGCTATAGCACCTGGCACCGTACCGCCTAGAAAGCTGCATTAAACAATTGGCATTAACAGACGTAAGTGCTATTTAAGCAGATGCTGGGTTTCACAGCAAGTACCATGTTTGATCCGTGGCTCGGTGCCCGCTGCTTTGCCATAGGTGCTGATTAAGGAAACGCAGCAGGGAAGGAGCCGTGACTCTGCAGCACAGAAAGGGAAGATGGTATTTATGCGACAGATGCAGGATGCTGAATGCCCTTGTCCAAGGGCACATCACACAGGAAGAGCACAATTTCCAAGACTGTCAGAATAAAAAGAAGGGGGGAAAAAAATGACAGGATGCCACTCACCCAGCAAAATCCCCAGTCACTGCAAGAAGCATCTCCCAGAACCTATTAAAAATAAGCTCTAAGTCATCATTTCAGTGGCAAGATTTTTACGTGGTGATCAAACAGTCAGGTACCCAGGTGATAACAGGCTACGGAGTAAGTACAATTGTACATATATTAAGGAACAGGCATCAACCGGGGGAGAATTTTTCAGTTGAGAGTAAGAAATCGGTGTGCTGAAATGGTAGAGCAGGGCACGACCCCACTGATATGACCGCAGCATGTCCCTGCGCAGGGGGCTCTGCCTGCAGCCAGTTCAAGGCAAAACGAAATGTTAGCAACCCTGATTTGCAGGGCTGGGTTCTCCTGCCAGGAAACGACAGAGCCGAGAGAAGGCTTGAAGAGTCAGAGCTGCTGCCTTGCCTGCCCGGGGCAGGTGGGATGAAGACCGGCACTGCCGGGAGTGCCCTGCCTGCCGCCGGCAGCGGTCACTGCCTCCCTCCCAAACCTCTCTCCCGGCGGCTGCCTGGGCTTCCAGCTCATCGGCAAAGATGACAGCAGCAGGATCGCTACTTTCCAGTTGGTTTTAGTTTTGTGAGTTTTAGGACAGTTCTTTGCTCAGCACTCACTCAACTCTTTAGATGACTGATTTTTGCATTTCTCTTTTTGCCAACTATTTTTCTGAGAACTGCCCTAAGACCTGAGATGGGGCAAGAACCCCACTGGCTTTTAGTTCAAGCCATTTCAGGGGCTTCACGTACCCCTTCAAGGTACTCAACAGCTTCAGTGCAGGACCCGTCAGCCCGGAAGACCTATGGGCCTTTGGGATGAAGTCTGCTCAGAATGACGATGCTTCTCTGCCCCAAGTCAGCTCTACAAAAGGGTGAAAAAGCACCTCTTCCCAAATGGCCCTTTCTTGGAGTGGAAATACTGGGGAATGAGCTCCTCCATGCATAACGTGCCTCACAGGCTTCTGATTCCACTTCTGATTTGACTTTTCTCTTACCTTCCGGTTTTTAACCTAAATATGAAGCAATGCATAAGGAAGAAAAATAACCCCTAAACTGTAAGAACCTACTTTCTGCACTCACCTCTCAAAGCAGAGAATGAGACCAAAAGGCAAAAGCAGGTTTCACCTTCTACCCAAAATACAACAAAAGCTCCAGACATGGACAGAGGATTGTGGATTTGTATTATTGCCATCACAGGAGCAGGGCCCAGGGCATTATTATGGTCTCTGCTCAGTTGGCCACATCACCATAGTGAGGTTTTGATTTTTTTTTTTTTTTTTTTTTTTTTGAGATATCTGGAAAAAACTTCTGTTGCAGTTCTCTCACCTGGCTCAAGGACACCACAACATCAAGATTTGGATAAATGATCTGGCCACATCTGCAGGATCAAAGCAGCAAAATCATATCCAAGTCCTGGAAGGCTGGGGGAGGCATCAACACACAATCATGATAATGAATACTTTAGAGACAACTTATGAAAGATACGTTTCTAAATCAAGAGTACAGTAGAAGAAGAGGAGAGAAAAAAAAGAGAGCTCCATAGGAACATGCCTGCCAACCAGCACAAATATCACAATGCTTATACAATAGCTTTCACTACCACACACAAAACACTGTTGGACACCTACAGAAAAGATGAACCTCTCATGTCGTATCAATTCCGTAGGATGCAATCCTCTTGCCTTTCTGACTTAAACTCTTGTGTCGAGTGTTAACAGCAAGCTGTTAAACAGCTGCAGGGTTCCAGCTCTTAAATGGCTACATTTCAGACTGGGATCCAGCAAATTTTTGCGCGTGTGTAATTTTAAACATCTGAGTCCTTAATTCACAAGGAGGAGGTTGGCACATACATCTTTACCCAGTCAGGACAGAAACATTATCCTGTAGCAATTTGTAAAGCACCTTGGAAGGTTAGCACATGTTTTTGGCAGCTAATTTTGACAACTTCCATCTCCGAGCTATGAAGGTGAATAGGAATAACAAAAACCTCACTTTATCCCATTTCCCACAATTCAGATAAGATTAAGCATGCACATGAAATTTTCCGCTTCCTATACTGAAAAGCAAGATAACTCAGCTGAACCGGGGAAGGGTGATACTGGCATCAGACAAACTATCTACCAGCTTATAGCTGGGGTCCTGTCCTGTGCTGGCCTGGGAGCACGGATCTCTGCCTGAGCCAGGAATTGCATGATCTTCCCCCACAAATCCACCCATTCTCTTTATTGCTACCATCCTCACCATACAGCATCTCTCTTTTTTCTTCAGGGAGAGGGAGAGGAGGAGAAAAAAACACCCCTGGATTTTCAGCACCTTACTTCCAAACTGCCAGATTTTAGTTACCAAAAGTCAGAAAAAGATTCTCTGCAAATATAAACACTTCTGACATTTCAGCTTTGCGCTTTCGTATACTGCAAGTCCAATCCACGAACAAATACCCTCGTTCTAGTGCTTTCCTAATGTAAGACACGAGCAAGCTTCACGAGGAATTCAGTCAAACGAAAAAATAAAGCCAGGGCTTTAGTTTCCACACTACAACTCTGAAATCCAGCAACACTCCTCTCCCCCCCACCTCTCTGCTGCTGAGAATTAACTGAAAAATACAGCTATATAGAGGTGGGGTTTTAATACTTTTCCTGGATGGAATTCTATTTGATGCTGTTAAGCTTTGATGACATACCCCAATGACTTGCTTGGAAGAAATCCATTTAGCAAGCTTGCAAATCATGCTGTTTCAGTTCTGTGAGTGCCCACGAGAAATGTGCATTTTCAATCATAAAAGCTGTAGAAACAAAATGGAACTTGGAGACATAGACAGACGAATTCCTTATCACAGCTTGGCTGTGTTCACAGAACATGTGCTTACCATTTCAAACTCCGGAAAACTATTTACAGGAATCTGAAATACAAGACTGAATCGAAAAGTAAGAAATAGATAAATTTCTAGAAGATACGATTTTTTTTTTCCCCATTTCAAAGGAAAAATGGAGACTCTGATTAAAACCAAAGCAATTCCCCACCCGCCCCTGCAGCCTTTAGCTTTTCCTAGGAATATAAATACTTGTAATATGATTCATGCACCGGGTGCCAGATTTACAGAGGTCCCCTTATGTTTATGTGGCAGGATACTTTGTTTTAGGGAAGCATTGAAGAAGGAAAAGCAAATAGTTTGCACTTTCTTCACCTCTCCAAAATTCTCTTGGAATGGGAACAGCGGAGGCTGCAGTGGGGATGAACAATTAGCAGATCCCACTGCCACAGTGTAATCCCCACCAGCAGCAGATCTTTGAAGCACAGTGCCAGGAACCCAGAAGCTTCCAAAAAGATCAGTCATGTAGAGTTGGGAGAGAACATAACTCTACAGGGCATTTTCAAAATTGATTGAAAATCGTCTTCACTGGGCATTTTCTGACTATTTTCCTAAAAACACAACTCATTTCTTCAGGATTCAGTCAATGACAATGACAACACATTTGACTTAAATGCATTTGTTCCCAAGAAGAGAAAAAGAAGAGATTTAGAGCAAAATGCAAGATGCTCAGCACTGCAGACAGTAAAACCTGACACAGTTATTTTCCTGGTACGATGAGACGACCGCCTCTCCCTCCGGCCAGGGCTGTCTCATCCTTTCCTGTGCACTCTCCTTGCCTGTGTATCCATCAGCTGTCTCCTGTCTCATCCTTCATTTGTCAGCTCTCTGCGTGTCCTCGATTCGATTACTGTAGTTTGTTTAGCAAAGTGCAATCCTGATCCAGGCCTACAGCTCTGGGTGCAAGAACAGTACAGCTCATTTGCTATTTACACTGCAACAAAGGGGACATAAATTATATATTAACATCCTAAAAAACCTAGCAGATTGACCGAGCGCTTGGAATGGAGTTTCATGAAGGTTTTCTCTTGCAGGAAAGCTGCTTTAAGAAGCTCTTACCCTCCTCACTGCATTTCGTTATCCTCTCAGTTGTTCTGGTGCAACGACTCGATGCCCTGCTGTAGCAACCTGCTGCAGGGTAAAAACATCTCCACCATCCCCCAAAGGCTGCTGTTTTTTAAAGCATTGATCATGTCAACAGTCTGATTTAGAGAGCAGTTCCACAGACAGTGGCAATCAGCAACTCTCCTCTGCTCCTGGTGGCTTGTGACAGTGGAAGAACATCTAGAAGCAGCTTTACCGCTGGAGACAATGTTCGTGGCATCATATGTGAAAAGCGGCTCCCAGTAATGCCGTCTCATTTGTACTTTTTCTTTTTTTAAAGTGATGCTGTATTTTGCACGAAGCCTGCCACACTTTGACCCCCCTACATGACACCATGTGTGTCATGTCAAACAGCATGACACACATGCTATTTCCATGTGTGTCAAGACAGACAAGAGCACAACTCTATAAGGTGCTAAAGAGACACCCGTTAGAGCTGAATCCTCTGGATACTACTGACCTTGAATGCTTGAAGCTCTCTCTTTTTCCATTTACCCTTGTAGACTCTGCAGCAAATCAATCGAACCTTGCGGTCAATGAGATCAAAATAAAACCAAAAAGAACTTCTAATCTTTCTCTATTACGGAGAGATGAAATCAGTGCAGGCTCCATAAAATACGAGTAATGGGAACTGTTCACGGCTATGAGTATCTGCAACAACAAAGTGCCTCTCATTAAGTGATGCAGTGAAGCTGTGCAGATGAAGTTATATGCTCCAGTGTCACAACAAGTCAACCCAAAAGGAGTATTTTTTTCCTAGCTTTTGAGAGATGCCTTCATGCCCCATGTCTGAAAGTGCCACAGTATCTCCTCTTTTCCACAGATAATCCCATGAAAAGCTCAGACTGGATGAGGAACGAGCAAAAGCTGTGTTTGCCCTGCTTGGAGAAGAACTTTTTTCCTATTTTTCCTACTGGAACATGTCTGGATTCCTCTTTTTTATTTCGCTTGGATGCTGCTTGGGGCAGACGATCCTCCCCTTCCTCCTCAGTCACTGCTGGATAGACCATGTTGTCCTGATTGAGACAATAAAAAATGGAGCAGTCCCTAGGAGGGTGGCAATATGTTCATGCACCCCTGCTGTTAATCGTTACTATGGTATTTCTGACTAGAGATTCTTGGGCTTCTGAAGGGCTGAGACTGCAGCAACTAGCTGTGTCTCATGAGAAAGAGAAATTTACATTAAAAAATGTAAACAAATAACCTTACCCACACAATCTCTCATTCAGACACATTTCTGGGTGGGAAAAAAATCTTCAGGGAAACAAACATCAAAATGCTGAAAAATTCTTGTAATTCTGAAAAATGAAATTCCTCGTAATAATAATACAAACTCTAATGGTCTCTTTTACATACAATTTTGAATTACTGTCTTGTCATAGCAGTCTTCTAAAGATGAACAAGCTCTGAAGATACCTTGAAACACAATTTTCTTGAAAATTTTGGTTTCAAATATATTTCCCTTTGGCTCACCATTTTGACAGTACTAACATTATACTGAGCTAAGCATTTTTTTCGACCAGTGAGACAGACTTTTGCCATGCATTCTAATACCAGTCACCTCCACATTCATCTGTACATACAATAAATATTTAAATGGCCTTCATTGACTTAAACTCACCACGATTCTGAAAGAACTGCATTTTATTTGCTTAAAAATATTTGATATATTCATGAACAGAATCATTGCCTAAATTTATAATCATAACAAAATTATAAGACAAATAGTAGAAAATAAACAGTACTGAAAGACTGATATTTTGATGAAATGCTCAGACTATCACACTAGGCAGACAAATGTACCAATGACAAAAATCTTCAGACAGTGACTGTCCTAAAAAGCCGAAGATTTAAAACGTATCTGTCCCTGAAGAATCCGAATCGCCAGGTATACTACTCGTACTCTGTGTTTGGTTATCTATGTCCATGGAAGGCAGCTTCACTGACACCTTTGCCTCAGAAATATCTGAATTTAAATGTGGGGCAGCATCCTCTCCTACAAAAAAAGAAAAAAAAAAGTAGAACAAAACACATTATTTGCTGTCTGTGACAAACAACTAAACTGTACTGAAGTCATCTCCACATTGCATCACTCCATGGAAATACAAAGACACAGACAACCTTACTGTCCACAGTTTTGAGGCATTTCAAAGACTGCTGTTTTAGCCATCAGAGTTCCCTTCACCAGGTAACAAAGGGATGAATTTCTGTGCATATATACACTGGGTTGGATTTACATACAGATACAGCATACATACACAGACGCACGTACACATATAATGTCCAGGAGGCCCAGAATAATTTCAAATTATGTATACCGGTTTTTCCACAGAAATGAAATGAGACCCGTAGATACCAACAGTATTTCTAAATTTCATCTATATCTGTATGTCTGTTTGCATCAAACCCTTAGAAAACATTCAGGTTGTTCAAGACCACATATCTATATACAATCATAAAAAGCAAAGTAATACAAGCTGAAGCCATTGACTACAAGTCCTACAGAGGAAAACACCCTATCAATGCTTCAGTGGCCCAAAACACAAGTGAGAAGTTATTTTAGCTCTTCCCTATCTCCAGCCCATTTCCTTGACTCATTAAGGGTCCTTCTTGCTACTCCTTTGTGGTTTATCTCTCTTCTTTCATCCTCTGACAGACTCCAGAGAAGATGTACACAAGCCTCCCCGCTGGAGATGTGGTTTGCATGACTTTACAAGCCACGTTCATCTTCCAGCAAGTCTGAGATGACCCCTTGCCACTTCCCATTCTTGTGATCTGACCCTGCAAAATGTGGGACATCCTGGAAGAGGGACGAGCCCCCGCACAGTCCAGCCACCGCCACGCCAGCAGCCCCTGCAAGGGAGGGGGACACAACCCACAGAGATTCCAGCAGCTGTGAAAGATCACTGCAGTGCTGAAAAGTCCTCCTGGGAACCAGTGGAGGGGTAGGAAACAACCTATAGCCAGACACCAGAGGTGGGAAGGCAGAAGGCTGTTGGGCAAAAGTTGCTATATTTAGCCAGAGGAAGGAGATAAGATGATGATCACAAATTCATGGAGCATGGGGAGCAAGACATGAATCAGGCTACAGACGCAGAATGAAGGAGGACAGGAGAAATGGCATTGGATGAATGGTACAACATTCGCAAAACTACAGAAAGAGCATTTTGAGATTTCAGTTGTCCTTGGGACATTTATTTTAAATGCCGCAGCTACGAGCAAAACATACATATATGAGTCTGAGTACAACAACAAAGGCTCTCTTGGAGTTTGTTCTTATTCCGACAACCTATAACAATTCTCCCTTCCTCTGTGATAGACTAGGTAATTAAAACACTATTTTCCCATAAAACCAAGAAGTCAGGCTTTCTTTCACCCCAGTTAATTATCTACTATGTCACTGTAGTAGTAATCTGCTTTCATCTGACTTGTGGCAAAGCACGCTTCAAATGGCTAATTAAAACAACAAAACCCCACAGCTAAAATAAAATTTCATGTGGTGTTTTTCATGCTAGAACAGCAGCCAACAGCCAAGGAAGTCAAACGCGAATGAGGCCAAAGACAGTAAAGCCAGTACACGGAGCAACCTGTGCCAGCCAAGCCTCTCGCCGTTCAGGAAGGCAGGGGCTCTGGAGAGGTAGCAAGAGTACAAGAGTATTTTTTCTGGCCCTAGGGAATCAAACACATCACCTGCTCGCCACAGCCGCTTACACACGTTGCAGGAAGCCTTGTCCACAGTTTCACTAGACTATCCTCACTAGCTGTACAACTTTCGTCACCCCCAGGCCAAATCCCTCTCCAAAGCACAGCTGCCAACGTTTGGGTTGGCATGGGCCTCAGCAAACCTAACACACGAGGAGTAAGAAGACGTGGGAAATCCTACGTCTTTCTGAACATGATTCAAAAGCACATTTATGGTAAGACCACAAAGATGTGCGAGCAACGTATGTGTTTTTCCAGAAGTACTTCCACGAGCTTAGTCTGTAGTTGTGTTTGTGTGATAAAAATAGGTTATTCAGAAGGGGAACTGAAGAAAAGCAAAGTGTTTATTTGGTTAGACATGAAGCTGACACACAGTAAAGATGTGAATGTGTAATGCCCAAGCAAATTTTGTAAATCATCCTAGACACTAAAGCAACTCTCCAACACTATATGTAGTATGATGCTTTCAAAGCTTGACTTTGTTAACGATTTTCACAGTCATGTCACATTCCATGATGTCACTGTTTCAACAGCTGTTTTCAGGTTCGTTTAATTAAAAAAAGAAAAGAAAAGAAAAAAAATGGGGGGGAGGGCATGGAGGAAGAATGTTCCCTTATCCCAAGGCTCTGTAGTAACTTCCCAAGTATTTGATTCTGGGGTGCTGAAAAAAAGTATCATATTAGTCTGCATTCTTCCTAACACATACTCTATTTTACAGACATACTACATACTATAGTTCAATTTTATGATAGATGTAAAATGCTAAAAGGATAGAAAAATTAAAAGAATAATTTCATCTACTTCCTCAACAGAAAAGGTCCCGAGTTATCTAAATATCCTTAAAGATAAGCTTAAAAGTAAACATTTCCCTTTTTTTAAAGACAGAAATCTGAAGTCTTTGATGTTGTTAGATGCACGCAGAAAATACAGAACCTGGATTTTCAGCATTTTAACTGTAAAAAACCCTACGGATATCCTATTTTAACTGCATGGGAGATTCTGCTCCATGACTGTAACCTTCTAGGATAGAAAGCTGCTCGTCCTGAAACTCTACGTTGGCCCAAAGATACAGCTACTAAGTTACTCTCATATTTGCTTTATCATTATTACCTTTGGCTTAATCTAACCTTGTGCGTGTGCAGTGCATAAAACATATTCATATATACATATAGGGATGGGTGAATAACTACACAAATACAAGCACACAGGTTTAAATGCTTGTATTCCTGCTCACATATATGTTATTTACTGATGTCTGTATCTGCCTTTTGCTGTACACCAGTGATAGCGCTTGTATAGTTCCTGGCCAGCTCCTTCTTTAACAAGCTGATATGCCATTTTATTTCTTCCTCCATCAGAGAACAGCTCATAACCAATACTAAGATGGTTTCCACTTAAACATTGAGCTCGTCATTGCCACAAATATGCAAATTGCAATGGTGCTTATAATCTTTCGATATGCCATAAAAATGGAATGGAAAATTCCTCCATTCACAAAGAAGTGCAGGGCAGGAAGGTAGGTAATTTTCATAGCTTTTTTTCTCTCTTCAGAGGCTCTGGAAGTACTCAGTACAATTTTGTAATCATGTACTTAGGTGTATTTATAAAAATTTTCCTTGTTAAAATCCAATAAATGGAACATGTGACCTCAGGTGACCTCCAGTTTTCCAAATTCATTGTCACCGTCTAATAGAATACATTCATATAAATTGTGAAAACTGACACTCTTAATACGTGTGTAAGGGTCCTTGACTGGTAGAAACTCAACAGTGACTGAAAACATCTTGGTGACCCACTGATGGAAAAGGTCAGATTTCAGATTAGAGATTTTTCCTGTTCTTGGCAATCTATAACAAATTCATGTACAGTACTAAATTTCCAGATCTTTGTTTAACAGAAACATAAAAATTAATGGTGTGTCAACCATCCGGTGACCTGTGAAGGGAGTTTTTCTCTGAAAGGTATCGTCACACAGAGAGTATGCTATATACAAGTGTATTGTGAATGTATGCCAAATGGAAAAGGAATTAAACACACTGAAGGGAGGTTTGCTTACTAATACCATATGGCAACAATAAGAACAAAGAAAAATGTTTAAATCTTTCTTTTTAAATTTTTCTATTTGGCAAAATAAAAAGACTAAGCAAGTCTGACTTTTAAGCCAAATAAAAACCATGTGTTTTAACTCATTCAAGTCGGTGTCCATACATTAAATAAAACTTCTATTTTTAATCTATCCGGAGGTAAATCAGACCCATATCTTGTAAGTGAAAAGAGCTATCTGCAAGACAATAAATAGGGAGGGATTCGAAGGATCAGGACCCACGTTATTGTTTCAGTATAAACCCAGAACCATAATTACTGTAATTACCTAAATATTACTTCCTAAAATTTAAAAACAACCATCACCCCTCAGCAACCCTCCCTCTCCTCTCTAACGTAACAACTGCAGCAGCTAACTTCTAGAGCAAGAATAAACTTCCAAGCGTATGTAAAAACAACTCCAGTGCAGTGCTCTCATTCCTTTAATAGCATGGGTTGATATGAATGGCTTGTTTCTTCTTCTGCCAGATTCCAGCTGCTTCACTTTGTTTATTACCGACTTCAAAGTTTAAAACACTGTCCTGTCCCAACAAATAACTTCCTCCAGATGGCATTATCTCAAGTGTTCAGAGCACTAGGGATAGCACAGCACCTGCAGATCTGTAACTCAGCATCTTAAACTCTTCAATGCAAGCGCTTTTTTTTTTTTCTGTGTCATTCCCCCATTTTGCTTTTTTAAAAAAATTTACATCTGGGATATAGTTGCAAAGACCGTTATAACTTACCGGAAAACCGAGTTGTCAGAAAATCTTTACAGTAATGACTGTAAAGTAGAAGAATACCTACAAGCCAAAGGTACCAGAACCACTATCGGTAGAAACCCTTTACCTGCTCCTCTTACCTGTAAGTAAAGATGTGAGATACTTATTTGTGCCAGTGTGTGTCCAATCCATGTCTCCATAGATATCTGTATGGTACCAAAGAAAAATTCACTCATTTTCATACATGGCTGTACAGGCAAGTTACCAAGTACAGCAACCCAAGAAGCAGCATTTTTGGCAAAATCAAAATTATTCCAGAGTTACTGGGCTAACATATACTGACAAGAAACAACCATACTTTGATGTAAGGAATTCTGAAGGCTATACTGAAAGGAGAAAATACACTGCAATGTATTATAATTATATACAGTATTTCCAGTTCACACTCATGTCTAGCTATACCTGGCATATCGGCTACATAATTCAATTCTTCTGGAATTTAATGGCTTGTACAGTTGAAAGTGGGTACAGTAAGGAAGTAGTCACATGGCCTCGAGATGGTAAAGAACACAACATTCTCAGGAATAAGGACGACCATCCACAGCTTCTCAAATAATACAATCGTTTGGACAAAATTATTCTCCATTCACTAGAAATGATCGCTCCTCCACCCTTCTAGCCCTGGCCACCTTGAATCCATATGCATATTTATATTATTGTGGAGAAGGTGTCCTTTCTCAGCTCTGCCAGAAATGAAGCAAAAGTGCTTAAGCATGTGCGCTTTTTAGGGCAGGGACTCTTTTCTCTTTGTGTAAATGCTTTGCTAAGCACAGGGCCTCTGGCTGCAGGTCAGACGGTTGCCTTCCGCTAGGATAGAAACACAGAAAGCAAGAACAAGATGCTCCGTAAATGCGTGCAGTTCTGGTTTTGTAACTCACAAACAGACTGCCCCTAACTGAGCCGGTTTCATGACAAACAGAAAAGACTCTAGGCAAACTTTGGCCAAATTTCTAGGGCTGACTTACTTGAAAGGGACAGATTTACAATTAAAACACTTCAGTTGTTTTACAGAAATGGACTGACATCTGTAGGACTTGAGCCAAAAACGTCTGGATTTAAAAGCATGAGTCTACTGCTTGAGCTGAAAAAACACAGTTTCATTCTCAAAGGCTTCAGCCAACTCATAAACCTCCATAAGTGGGCCACAGACCCCAGCGGAGACAGAGAACGATATAGTATGAGTTCAGTTCAAGTTTTGACCTAAACTTGGCAAATTCCACCTTCCCATGGTGTAATGTACTTACAGAAACTCTGCATACAAGCACACAGAAAATAAACATGCATACACACACGCGCTTTTCTTTTTTTGTTTGCTTGTTTAAACCCTAATGTATATCCTAGCTATAAATATTTCTGAAAAGAAAATAAATTCAAATCCCGAGTCAGTAAAGGAGGGTGGGACAGAGGCTAAGCAGCTAACAAATTTTTCAAAGTAGAATATCTGAAAATGATTTTTCCTCCTCTCAGGTCTGAGTTCAAGGTTCAGTGGTTTTCCAAAACATGCTATATTCCCACCACCAGCAACACTAAACAGAACATAAACTAGAAATACATAAAATAAACTCGAACCAGATTTTTCAAAATCCTAACACAGAGAGCGGTAGGGAAGGGCAGACAGAAAGCAGCTCCAAAAACATCCAGGAATGAGATTGCAGAGTTTACTAAATAAATATTTCCTTTTGGTGCCTAAAATCTACTCTGCTCCTTTAGATCTGGCATATTTTGCTCTGTAGACTATCTCATTGCTTAACAAGTTCGTTCCCTGGCCACAACTCTTGCTGTTGTCTCCTAGCTAATCACTTCCAAAAGATGAGTAATGATCTTTCCAAATAACTACAATAATTCTTAAGACTAAGAAGAAATATTAAAAGTCAATTTGATTTTTCTGTACAGATGCCTGTGATTTTTGGATGAGCAATCTGCTAGGAACAAATAGTTGTTTCTTAACTTTTAAGCACTGCTGTTTCTTGACTGCAACCATTTTCTTGAGGAGCACTGAGATGAGGGGTCTGCAGTAAACCTTGAAGCAGCAGCTTTTATTTCAAAGAAAGGAGGAGGAGTCGGTTCATTACTGGTCCAGAGTCTTCGAAAAATACCAGGAAAATGTGTATCTTGTGCAAGGGCTGGGGGGAGGAGTAATCTCTAAATCCACAAGAGACAACCTAGGTAAACAGCTGGTGGAATCAGGAGAATCTGACAAGTGATAATTAAAAAACTGCATATCTAATTGTGTAATTAATATTTTATTTATTCAGTAAAACTAAATATCACCTACATACCAATCTTTTTCTCATTTTCTGCAAAAGCTAACAGCCAAATGGACAGGAAGGTAATTTTAAAAGTATGCTTGTATAATATATTCAGCTTTCTTATTTACACCTTCATATTTGGGGATCCCAAAGACATTTCAATACCAGTATCTGAAGCAAAATAAAGAAGCTAAAAAAAAAAAAAAGAACGAATGATGGATAGTGACACTAAATTCTAAGATAAAGTTACGCAGACTTCGCTCAGGATGCAGAATCATTCACTGCAATCCTAGCAGTAGGACTCGCTCCACCGAGACATCGTATCTTAACAATATAAATTGCAGCAATACTGCCTGCAGCTTATCTACCTCGTACCACAGTGCTAGACATAATAGCATTCATCGCCTACATGGAGAGTGGCAATTAACAACAACAAAAAATAATCAAAGCATCTTTTTAATTCCTAAAAGTTACATGGCCTGTTTTTATTTAAAAGTAATTTACACCAGTAAAGCTGAACGATCAAATTCAATGATGTTTCATCATAAATTAGGGTTGCAGTGGGTTTGAAAATGAACATCTTTCCAGTTTACACTTAAAATGAAGATGGGTATCCCAGTGAGGGGATTCCCTAAGCAAATGATCTTTTGTAAGTTAGCATACTGGCCAGGATACATACTGGGTTACTCTGGAGTCTGCTCCTGCCTTCAGATCAATTTGGCTGAGCAGGTAAGTTACCAACAGTTACTCCACGATGCTGCTCTTATACAGTCTTTGACGCACGGCTGTCCGTATACCTTGGGATGCACATATGACAATCTCTACTTATCAGACAGGTTCAATACGTTGCACGTCAAGACTGAGCATGTTATCTGCAGTGATGCTTGCACTGCATATGCTTATTAAGCATCCCACGCAATCCAGCCCTATTAACTCCTCAGCTACATGACTATTAAAAAAATTGTTAGGAATCTAAGAGGACAACTTCCAGTGAATCAGTGTAAGAAGCCACAAGCTACTTTCTATCACTTAAAAGTGAGATGGGAGACCTGGATGAACTCTCCCTCAGACAGACAAGAGGATTTCCTGGGCAAGGAGATTCCATCCCCTCCAGCCATGGCAGCAATCTGCACCCAGATTTGAATGAAAGCTAAAGGATGGGCATCAGGAAGAAAACAGAAAACTTTCTGTACCGCATTGCCTGAAGGGCAGCGCAGCAGGGCAGAATTTTCTCATTGCAAGTCGCTCTTCACATATAATGGAGTCACAAAATGCATTCTTATAATAAAAAATTAAGTAAGATATACTCAGCATAAAAAAACCTGTTGAAATAACAAGTGTTTTTCTAGATGACCACAAACAAAATAGCTGTATTTCTCTAATCTGAATCCTTAAATATTCACATGACCCTATGCATTTGTTTTGATGATTTTCACTTACAAAGTCATGGGATTCTCCGTATGGAAACAGTTTGCCAAGACCTCTATTACTGTACTACCATTACAAAGATCTGGTATATTAAAATGCTTATACTTACAGCACAATTACTCAATTTTTGCAATTACACCTTGTAAAAAGGAGATTGGGAATGTTTACCCCAGGAAAAAAACAAAACATGACAGAACAAAACCAGCCCTATATATTTAGCATTTTCCAGTGATGCATTCTAATAAACACTAGGACATCTCTACGCACGTTTCTAGCACCTATGCTGACAAACTTGTTAAAAAGACTTTCTTTCAAGCCGTTTGCTTAACGGCAGAAGATGGCCACTAACAGTCTTCCCATTTGAGCATATCAATGAACTCTGAAAAATGTATTAGGAATAAGCAATTCTAGGAAGTTTAGAGAGGCAAGCAAATTTTCTGTTACCTCAGAAAGAATATTGTTGTAATCTACATAAGTAAGCATATGTTAAAATAAGGAAAACATTAAATGTCTTTCCTGGAAGATCTGGTAGGAGACTGCTATTAAGTAAGTGTCCAGACCCTTTTCTGCCAAGGGTCGTCTAAGCCTCCTCTTGAAATGAGTACCCAGCATGACGACAAGTAACACTGTCTTTACAATTTAATTCCCAGCACCAGAAACTTAGAAAGGTCCAAGAGTAAATATATGGTTTTTATCCTGTATTATTTTAAAGTTTGTCAAAATCTAAAACATTTAAACTTTGTGTAATGGAGATAAGCATTTCTCCTTGTTAAAAAAAAAAAAAAAACACAAACAAAACCACACAAACAAACAACAAAACAATCCAAGAACCTTGCCCTGTTACA
>NW_009623855.1:50831-68486 GCF_000690535.1 Cariama cristata
GTAAAAAAAAAATTTCTTTGCAATACTTGGGTAAATCTGAGCTCTAAATCAGTAGAGTAAATGAACTGCAGAATCTTACCGCTCTACATCTATGCTACATATTCAGCACACTACACCACCTTCTTAGCTGTCTCTCAGGCACATCGCTACTGATTTCAATACGACGCACACCTCCATCTCTGCTAACTGCTATAAAAAGCAGGGAAAACACTGCAGCCTGCTCCCAGCAACACTGTGCCTCTTGAAGAGGTCATTACCGACCTACAGTTCCCCAGCAGCAACAGTGAAACCAACAACTGTTGTTAGCAGCCCAGGAGCTGCCCTGCACAAATCTTTGAGCAGCAGTCAGGCAGAGCCATCCGAGACGCTGAACATACTCGTTTACATTAGGTTCTCATTTGGGCAGATGTTCTTTACCCAACTTATTTTAGAAAACATTGCAGCTCTTTGACATTTACTCTTCCCGGTTCAAGCTGTTGGTGTCAAACCTGGTTTGCACTCATTTCATCGATAGCTTTCTTCATTGCTTTTGGCCACAAGCATGATTAATATAGCTTGTAAGCAGCCTGAATGAAAAATCATTTACCTGTTTTCGGGGTTTAAATATTCCTAGCCAAAATACATGGAAATCTTCACTGCAAAGGAGCGTGCATGGAAATCCAGTCAGCAGCGTCTTTGCAGATGTGTGGGCTACTGTGTATTGATGGGACCTGACTTGTGCAGGTGATTTTGGATCTGTTCACCAAGAGCGCACACGGCAACTCCTGAATTTAGGAGTTGTATAGGGTTCATAGGAAGAGTAACTATGGAAAGCTCCTTAAGAAAGCAGCTTTTACAAACCCTCCATATACCTGACAATGACATAAACCCAATTATTTAGCACAATCCTAATCTGCCACAATGACACTCAGTGTGTACTGGTGGGAAAAGCACAAACACACAAAAAAAATCTTCCCTCATGTGTCTCATGGAATTTAATGGCTCCCCAGTATTGTACTTGAAGCAAATTCATTCACATTATATGCAGACACATGCACTCCCAAGCTCAGGAACACTTACTCTGCAAGTATTAGATAAATCAATCTGCTTTCTAGCAGTTTCTTGCACACGCTCACAGTAAGACCAGAAATTTTAAAAACTTTATCCATTCTTTTCTTTCTCTCCTTCTCTTAAATATCGTGAAAGAACTGAGTCCAGAATATACTTAAAATTCAATACATAGACAAGTTGGGGAAATTGTTTCCCATCATCATTACTCTACCACTGAGAGTTACAGGGCCTACACAAACGCAGAAGAGAACAAATGCTTAAAGATGATCTTTCTTTATACAAGATAACATTTGAATGTCACTGTGATTTGATGCAATATCAGGGGGGTTTTAAATCTTGGAGGGAGAGAATGCACATGTGGCAAGGTCTCTTGGAACATGACTGTCTCCTACCACGTGGCACGCCTGGCAGAAGAAGGGGCCGGGATCACGCCAGGGGTCTCTCAGTGATTCCACAATGCAAAGTGTAATATAGTTTTACTGCCCAGGTTACAGAGTTCTCCAATCCTTCCCTATTCCTTCAGAGGAGAAATAAACAGGTTAATGCAGACTTATTGTCATTGCTCTGTATCTTTAGATAGCTACTTGGAAAGTGAGTAGCGTAGTAGTCAAGGTGTAGCATTATTCATACAACCGACATTTTTATCACGCACAGAAAGCTTCCTGGAAACGTATTCTAAATCTGATAAGAAAAATCCTCATTAAGAATCATTTGCTTGTTTAATTTTCACTTATTGAGCTTTAATGTACCATAAAAGTAAGCAATAACAACAGTGCTTGGCTTGTCGTCATTAATGTTTTAGAAGAACACAAAACTGCTCCTAGATACAGGAAGCTGCTGGAAAATAAAAACTAACCAATCATATAAACTAAAATGAGAGCTTTAAAGAATTTTTTGTGAACACGGAGTTCAACAAAAATGTATTCTGTTCACTGTACACACGACACCGATGGGAATAAGAGCCAGTTCAAGTTCTAAGTTACCATTACTTGGTTAATAGTTTCAAGCTGCAAGGCACAGCTGTATGGGCCCAGCCAGACAGGCTATCACAGCAATGCTTTGATAGCATGGGGCCCTTAAGTGTCAGGATATAGAAAAGGCAGCAGTTGTTGGCTGTGAAAACAGTCTGATACAAACCAGATGGGGACTTACTTGATGGGCAACACAAAGGAAAACAATTGGCTCATTCAACAAAGTCAGGCCACTGCCCCAGAGAATTAACAGAAGACAATAACAGTCAACCAGAGTTGATGCAAACAAGAAACAGCCATGCGGTTACGGTTTAAGGAATTGTTTCTCCTCAGACTAAACATAAAGTTTTGATTTCTAATTCTTATATTCATTAATTTCAGTCTCGTTTACAAGCCCCCCTCTTCCTCCAAAGTCTTCCGTATAATTCATTTATGCATCACCAGCCCTCGCACACCTACTTAAACAAGAAAAAAATTATATGACAAAGGCAGCTATATTAATCTAATGTTTCCTGAAGAATGCCAAGACCACAGACGACTTTTTGAACAGGGTCAGAACAACATTACAGATACACAGCACACAGTGTGTTAATCAGACGCATTGGCATGCATATGGCAGTATAATTACTGATTCTTTTTGATTTGAAATGCATAAAGCCCAGTAGATCACATGCTAGGTTACGAGAGTATGGATGTCTTCCAGTTTTGTGAAGAGTTCTCTGGTCTCTTACTTAATTTTTTTCAGAAGTAAGCTTCAGATCAATTATATTACCACATTACAGTTTTGTTTGTCAGGCTATAGTTAAAAATCTATTAAAATAGCAATTACCAAACTTTTTTTGAAGCAATCAAAAATGTAAAAATTGACTATTTCAGCCATAACTCAAAAAATCCCCAACCCATTCGTTTTTAGAAGCTTGTAGAAGATTATGGTCCAAAATCTTAATTGCTCTTGCTGTTTTATTACAGGAAATATGAAAGTGACATGTGCAAAGGTATTTTGATTACAAATTACTTACAGAGTTTGCACAATAATTCAGACCTCTAAGGGCCTTCTGCAATTTCACTCTCAGACTAAAAACATCTGAACTTTCTTTTCATATACTTCAAAATATTCCCTCTGGCAGGCTTTGCACTGCAGTGCTCTACACAAGTGTGAACGGTTGGATGGCACACTCTGAAAGACAGTCACATACCTGGATAGCCAAGCAAGTATGTCTACAAAATGCAGTGACATGCAGATATCCTGGATGCCTTATGAAATCACATAGTCCTGGGAGCCGGTAGCTTTAGCTCACCATCACACATCCCCTGAGCTTCACTGCTTCTGGAGATTGCGTGATGGCTAGTTGATGGATTTCCGAGCTATTGGTGTTGCATGATGTAAACATCTCCTAAACACATCACTCAGACCTATGATGGCTACACATGAAGTCTATTCTTCTTTGTAAGTGCTTCACTTTCCATGCAGACTTACAAAAAGCAGCTGGGTTAAAGAACTCAATATATGGTTCTCATTTAACAGCCCACACTGGAAAGAGAGAGCAAGGGATTTTGTCCTTAAAGAAAGTAAAAAAACCCTACTGAATTAATGAAGTATAGAGTCAGGCCCTAATTGTCATCTTAAGTCATCTTCTAGCTGCTGTGGTTCTCACACCTGTGAGCATGGTTTTGCATAAAAAACAAACAAACAAACAAACAAACAAACATCACTCCCCCCTTCAAAAAAAACTCAAAACCCAACCCACTCAAAAACTAAAACGCAGCCTTGGCTGCATTCAAAACAACCACCACATATTGTAGGTAGAAAAGTAAAATTTTACTTCAGTTTCCTGCTGTAAGCACAGAGCCAACGCTCCAACAAAGCCGTTGTGTGCTGCACTCTGTCTGAGCTAAAACATCTTTCCGGCAGAATCGTGAAGCTTATTTCCAAAAGCGCAGCCAAATTCTTGAAACCTCCAATGAAGGGGTGGGTTGTCACATCATAGCAGAGAAGATTTTGCCTGCAGCGCTGCTATTATTCATTTTTCACATCATATATATCGAGGTCAGAACACATTTTTTTACATACAGCTAAAACTTTGGGTTGAGTCTCTCCGTTAGGCCGTTTCTAGAAGATTACAAATCTTAGGAACAGAACAGCCTTTATCAAGCCTTAACCTCAGAGATACTGGCTGTCGTAGCCTTGCATTTAAAAGCAGATGAGAGAGTAGCAAAAATCTCTTTAAATGCCAGGTCTGCCTGTAGAGGCAAACCCCAAATACTCTTGTAAAAATGGTTTTGGACATCGTTTGTCAGAGAACGCCTCCACAAAGGACAGCATGTAAAGGCCAGCCGGAGCAGGGGGAGGCAGGACTGCCCAGCCTCTGTTGAAGTGAGAACTCCAACAGGAAACTGCTCCCCCCTCCTTTCTTTTCTCTTCTTTTTTTTCTTTTTATTTTTTAATCAGGAAGGAAGCTTCATCTTCAGAAACACGCATTCCCTGTGTAATCTCCTGGCTTGCCTGTCTCTAGGAGCGGGTCCAATTACTGAAACAAGCAACATGCACTTTTAAGAAGTTAATCGTGCATTTACACTGTAACTCAAACTACTAAATATTTCCCATTTATAATTTTGATTTACGTAACTGGGCACAATAGCAGTTGTTAAGTAAATAAAACAATTTTCTCAAGATCTGTAATTATGGTTTTAGGATTATAAAAACAAACTAAAAAAAAAAAAAAAAAGCCCAGAAATGAAGCAACTGCTAGCAAATTCCATGCTTTTTACTTCTCCTGAAGATACAATGGCCTGACAAGGACAGAAACTGCAGCTGTTACACTATCTTTAAACAAACACAGCTCTGCTTAACTCTTACAATATGTGCAGTGCATAAAACAAGGCCACGATATGCAACCTTCAGATTATTACTTTACTGTAACCACCTGAGTTAGGATGGAGGTCAGCAGATCATCCCATATTAAGTCTAACCTGCTCTGATTGCATAATTTTGAGCCAAAACATAACTGTAATGCTACTAGACTCTGCAAATGATAGATACACATTTTCATCATTCGCATATGCTTGATGATTTATTATTTTCTATTAAAACTACATGCTTATCTGACATTAAAAAAGAAAGAGTTAATAGAAAGTCAAACTCATGCCATACACAAAGAGAAGCAGTTACCTTCCTGTGGCCAAAGCATTGAGGAATGGGGGGGGGAGGAAGGCATTTCACAGAACTGCTACATATTTTGTGTCACACTCCACAACTTTCACTCAGGTTGTCTAGAACTGTGCTTAAAAACAGTTCTTCCTTCTTTAAAAGCAAAACATAAGTTTTGGATTAGAGAAGAATGACAACGCAGTTACAAAGGTTCTAAATCTAAATTAAGTTTTTCTAGGTGTAGGGTTTTTTTCCTGAATGACAGCACGCATGATAAAAACCAGAACACGGTAGTCCACAGAACAAAAGTTAACCCATCTCCATCATTTACTACTGTTCCTTGCAAATGCAGTCACCAAAAGCACATTTGCAACTGTTATTTGTCATATTTTACTCTCAAAATTAGTTTTATGGAAGAGGAAAAGTGTTTTAACCAAGTTTTACATTTGCACGTTACTCAACACTATTACAAAATGAAGTCCCATATGCAAGCTCAGCAGTGAGCAATAGGTCACGCATGACAACTTTAATCTTCAGTCACCAGCCCTTACCCTATTTCTAAGAAGAAAGCTACTTTGGCAGACTGCATTTCTCAAAATCAGCATGTTATCAAAGAGCAGCATTACCATTATTTATATAGTATTATTCATTTGGAAGACATCCTAGATAGCATTTACTCCATGCTGTTGTCTTATTTGAAAGTTTCCTGGGCTCCTAGTCTTAACAAACAAATCACACGGGCACTGGAAACATACATTTCTATTTAATTATAGGCAGTCTTTGTATCACTCTATTCAGAAGGTGGTGCTGGAAAAACCTGGCCTCTCTTCTGTGCATGAAGTAGAAGTTCTGTTTACTTCTAAAAGATATAGAAAAATAAGCAAAGTACCTAGTAACGACAGTGTTCATGAGCATGAAAACTGCCTATAAATCAAGCCCTTTCACAATATAATAAGCAGTAAAATTAAAAAAATAACATTACTATTTGTCTATGGACACGAATCGTCTAAATACCCATTTTTACTGGCCAGTTAGGTTTTATTAATAACTTTACAGCTACGCCTTGCCTCTGCTAGCAGCACAAAAATTTACAAAGCATTACAAAAGAAAAAGAAAAGAGTTTCATGGCTGAGAATGACAGCTTTTGTAAATCCCCACCTCCATTATAAAAGTGGTTTGGGGGCAGATAGTCAGAAGCTGTGGGTTAGTCATCACTCACGTTAAGCTACCTCCACTCGGCATATACACTCTCGTCCTAGTAATTTCTCTTCTACTCAGCCAGTTCCCACACAAACAGTTGGCTCCTTCCAGTTTTTATGTAGTGCTTTAAAAAGCTGAATTGAGAGCTCTTTAAGAACAGGTAAAGCTGAAGGGAGTCCAGCTGCCTCTGCCCAAGGATCACCAAAACCAACACAGCAGGGAATGCAGAAGCCGTTCCTTCTGTTGCGTTGCTCTCAGACACGCACAAGCCACTGAATTATAAAGGGCAACATCTGCCTTCTCTGCCAACCAGACAAATAAAACAAACTCAGCACACACTGAAGACAGAAAGCCTACATTTCTCCCATTGCAGTGCTACGTATGTTTCTCCAAGTTGAAATATGTGTTTGTAACACTCCTTGGCTTCACCTGTCACCATCCAGTATCCATGCAATATGTTGCCAGCACCCAAAGGCATCAAGACTTCCCAGCCTGATACTGATGCCTTGTATAAAAGAAAGACAACTTTCACACTAAAAAAGAAACGCGAGATAAGAGGCCTACTTAAATGACTGTTAATCATTTAAGTAAGGATGGTGATCCTAGAAGATCCTACAGTGCATGTGCCAAGTGAACTAACCCAGGGCCAGCAGCAGGTCTACCTGAGACAGCTGGAATGGTTCCTGACTCCAGCTTAGCTGGCACTGATGTACCAGGCTGAAACCGATAGTGACTGAGGACCATAAATATATCTTATTCAGGAAACTGCCTTTGCAGGCTGTAATCTCTGGTACAGGCTGTAGCCTGCTCCTGAAGGTAGTAACTCCAACCAAATGCTCTGCTCAATAAGAAAAAGACAATGCTATTTCTTACAACACATCTTGTCACAGTGACATACTGAGAACATCGCTTAGAACAACTAGGAATCTCCATTTAAATTCATTTGCCATCACTGCTAACAAATAGGCATGTGAATTAAAGTAGTACAAGACCATAAAAATCAAATGCCTCTTCACAACATTATGACAGCAGATGATGTATAAAGGGACTTCGGACTCAATTATATGTATGTAAATGAGTAGCAGGTTTAGGAGAGACTATTCTGACCATTTTCCGTGACCTACCACAGTACACAGGCCGCAGAACAGCTAAGCACACTTACTTTCTAGATGCACATCAGTTCTTTCTTATTAAACCATGGGTTCAGAGCTGTGGAACGACTAATTTGTGAGAAACTTCTCCCTCCAGAGAAGAACTAACTGGAAACAGCCCTCGGGCTGATGTAAGCATTAAGTACATGGGGAGTCTCTGTCCTTAGGTGGCTTGCCCAAGCCCATTAATTTTTTGTGTGTGTCCCCCATTTATATAAGCAATGTTTGCATGAAAGGGGAAAGCAGGTCAGCCTAGTCAGCTTGCTACCATCTGCTTTTATTCAGAGTTACTCAAGATCAGTGCCAGTGGGATCAGTGCCCATTAAGGGGGTTTATTGTGTGTGTTTATTTTTTGCTCTTTACAATGAAGGCAAGAGCAATTACTGTAAGTTTGTAAAAGTGCATACAAATCATAATACACAATACAAAGCTGCTTCAGTCAGATCCTAGCATGTTTACGAATCCTACAGACTGTGAGAAAGACTGCTTTGGCACAATGACTTGGATAGACTGGTGAGGGGTGTGTTAGGGTCCACGAGATCTGAGCAAGTATTTAATAGTTGCTATCAAGGCCATACCCTGCTTGCAATGCACAGCGACTCCAGCCGACTCGCCACCCCAGGAGAATCTCACACACACACAAAAAAAGCATCACCTTCTAGCTTGGCCCCCAGACAGGCTGACAATAGGTGGATTTATACAACTGGAAACTGGGACTGGTAAAAGATCAAAGGTAGACTGCCAAAGTGGAAATTGCAATTTAGGGCTCTCGGCTAGTACATTCCTAAAGAGTGGATATGCAGCAGCAAGAGGTACTCTCTTCTTAATGAGAATTCTGCCTAGAATATGTCTGGCCACTAGACACACAAGCTATGAAATAACCAAACTAAACCAAAAAAAACCAAAACCAATCAACCATCAAAAAAACTTCCAAACTGGCAAAAAAGGGATAATAGGGAGAAATCCACGTTGCAGGGATGAGGCAGTGGTACTGCATGCAGCTTAGCAGAATTGCCTGGCAGTATGGACTGCTTTGGCTTCAGCAGGTAGTCACAAGTGTTTGATAAGCAAATCCAATTATGAATTGAATTTTTTTTTAAAGAAATTCTAAGAAATTTGGAAGTAAAATCCTTTACATTATTAAGATATACTTACTAACAGAAGAACCTCAGAACCCTCTGGTGTCTGTGTGATGCAATACAGACAACTGATCCTCAGCAGGCACCCATACTGGGTACCACATGTTCTTTTGAGGGGAAAAAGGACATACAAACTCCAGAATGTACATTGGATGCTTTATGCAGCAGTACCACGGGTTTTCAGCTTACTAGTATGAAAAAGGGACTGGTCCCTCATTATTTGCACATTACAATTCCCATGTATGACTGAAATACCAGGCTTAATTTTGTTATTGCACTGAACTTTAGTTTACGATATATAAAATGCACTTTGAGGGATGCCACAGGTCACTGGATTATATCACCTGCAATCCTTTAAAATCTAGGGTTGAAGAGAGAATCAGATGAGATTTTCAGGTTTTTACCTTGAGCCCCAGTAAATCTGAAAAAAGACAAGTAAAAATCCAAGTACTTGACAGTCTCCAAAGAAAGTAATCCTTTAAGTAGTGATCATGTCAGTATGAATAAGTTTTTCTTTCCCTTTCTGCAGAAAAAATGCAACTGGTGCTGGAATTTCAATGAAAATCCCCGCTGCTGCATACAGACCAGAGGAGGGACTTGGTACAGGAATACACCCTGAACCTCAGCAAAATAAGTGTACTTTAAACACAAAGATCTGATCAAAAGGGAGAAAGAAGCAACTGTGAACTGCTTTCACTTGCTCAAGCAATGGGGCTATAGATGCCAGCCTCACCTCCCAAACTTAAAACTTCTGATCAGGAATATTCCTTAAGCCCACACTGGAAGATTTCCTGCTTTTTTTTTTTTTTTCTTTTTTTACTGTATGAAAAGTGAAAAATACCTTCCCTCCAAAGATTAACTGTACATACGTCTAGCACGGCGCAGAAGTTTATTCTCATGTGGACTGTACAAGGGAAACTTGAAGATACACAAAGCTGTGCAGATTTCACCATGGGTGTAAAGCATCATCTGTATAGGCACCAAGGGAAGACTAAAAAGGGGAAGTCTTCTGCCTTTGCACATACCTCCCACAGCAAAAGCCTCAGCACAAGGTCAGAGAAATGTCTTGACAATACCGCAGTAGTGAGAGAGTGCTGTAACCCTGCTGCAGCAAGATAAGAACTAACTTTCAGTTTCTTAGAAGTTGAAGAAAACTGCCAAGTGAACAAAAACCTACTGCATATAGATCCGTTAGAAAAGGGCCAGGTGATACGTGGTATGGATCTGGACTTCAGAGGAGAATGACTTCTCCCCAAGCATGCCAATCAGTAGGAACTCCTCAGATGGCAAGGTAGCACAAGCCTGCTTGGTACAGTTTTCTTGAAGTATAACCCCGGGTTTTTTTTTGGTTTTTCATTTCTCAATCTGATTACTTGGATTTCAGTTAATTTAGATGCCTCAAAAAATCAAATGACATTCTAGGAGTCTAAAAAGCATACCGGGAGAGACTTGTGCTTCACCTGCTAGTAGTTCCTGTTGTTCATGCCTTTTGCACAAATAAGCCAGGAGAAGAAATGACAGGTCTAGGAGACCAGAGGATCATTTCCCTGAATGAGATCTTTTGGGAATGGGTGGAAGGATGTGCACAACCCCATGAAACCCACAGCAGCTCCTGGTGCTTGGTTTCCCAGGACCCTAACTTGAACCAGCAGAACACACCCACAGCAAAAGGACATCATTGTCTACAGTAACAATTCTACACAAGATTTTGCCTTAAGCTATGAAAAAATCATTAACATTTTGTCTGAAAAATAACTGAATTAACTCAGTGGGAAAAGAAGCAACCATAGATATAAATGGCACTTCTTAACAGATAAATAATATTTACAAAAGCCAAGAAATTCAAAACTCCTGTTCCAAATATACTGTAACACAGCTAAATACTGATTTAGAGTAATTCAAACTAGAAACTCTCAAGTGTGGCTACTGAGGATTTTATGTGGGGATATTATGCAAAATGCATACTTATTACTCAGGTGCATGTTTTCTAATTCATGGGCTATCGTGTAACTGCTATGGACATGGGCAGAAAAAGCAAATGAAAACTCTCTGAGAATGAGTGTTCTAAACCACTCAGAGTGCCTAAAAGCTAATGACTACTTACAGAAAAGCCAGAGTTTCTGTGGGAAACGCAGCTTTGTATTTCCTGACTTGCCCGAATGTAAAATAAATTAACTGAATTATGTCAACGAGCCATCTGATAGCACGGGGAGGTAATTGTATAGGAAAACCAGAGTCAAAATAGATCAGAAATAAGAGTTCTGAAGAAGCACTGAAAAACTTAAGTAAACCTCTAATGGGACATTTGCTTGGAAAATGCCATAATTATAGCTAACTGATTTCATTACTTCAATTTCTACAATCTTCTCTTAGAAATCAGTCAAATTGAAAGAGCAATGTAGGCTACGCAAACTCTTTCTACCTCTCAGGTTGTGGTGATACTCTCTACAGTGTGAAAGAATAGCTCTGTTTTGCTTCCCTAGTTGCTATTTTCAGGGTAGTATGGACAGTCTTCAGCAAAAGCCTTTAGTGAAATTCAGTCCAAAAAAAGAAACAGCAGGATACTAAGGAGAAAGTAAACTTTCAGTAGAATAGCTGTTAAGAGTTTGACCAAAACAGTTCCAGTTCCAAGAAAAAAATAAAGACCTTTAGCCTTATCCTAATCTTCTTCCTTCCTTGAAGCATCTGTTATAGATTTGCCTCATGCCACAATAGTTTTAAGAAAAAATAATCCAAAACCTAACTCAGAGCAATTTCTGGCTGAAGAAGAGAGGCAAAGAAGTGCTTAGTTATAGCCATATTTTCAGTATCAGAGTTTTCAATACAGTGTAATGTCAATGTTAACACAGAAGTAGCCCAAATTTTAATACTAAACAGGGACTCTGGAATCTTCATTTTTTACACAGATTGTTTTAAGGGCTTCTTGCGCCCTTATTCATTTATTGCTCAGATCATTTCCTCCCACAAGCAATTGTGCAATCTCTCTGTGGCAACAAAGCCAACTGCTTAGCATCCCAATATTGCTTTCCCATGTACTGAATATAATTCACTAGCTGGAGATAAAAAGGAATTACTATCATGAAGTTGTGCTCTCTAGGTCACAGTTTGAGAGTCTGTGCTGTAGAAAAATAATTAAGTGAAGATACATCTACCTCTTCCTTCTGAGCTGCTTATATTGAAGTTTAAAAATGCTCTGCAGTCAAGCATTGCCACCTGTTCTTTCATTTTAATTTAAAAATTCTGAATCATGTTAATGTAAGCCTGAAAATGCTTCTATTCTGGAAAAATGTGCGTTCCCCAACTACAACAATTATTATGATATTAAAGTTATGAAGATATATGAAAGAATTGTACAAAGATTAAAGGGTATTATAAAGCCAAAATATATGTGCATGTATATTACATACTACAACTACATGTTTTCAAACCACTGTCTCCACTATGTCTAGAGAAGGCACACATTTCAATTAATAATTTTCAGTTGTAACTTTCAGGAGACATTACCCTTTCAGGCATGATATTGTAACAGTCCTACTGAACTTCAACTTCCATTAGAAGACATCAATCAACTTACTTTCAGTAAAAACACATGTTCACTGTAGACCACAAAAATTTTTTAAACGACAAAAGAAAGCTCTATCATGTATATATTTATGACCATAGACAAAAGATGAATCAAATCTTCTTATGTATTTATCGATTAAATAAAAAAGGCTTTTTTTACATCTAACTCTTAAGTCCAAAATAATTTCCCTTTCCTCCCAAGACTCTGAATTCACACTTCATTTCAGGATGCTCTAGATTTTCTAAGCTCTAATACCAATACAACCACTTACCCTTTAAGCTCTGAAAAAATACCTAAATGGTCCTGCCTCTGAAATGTTTCTCCATTTTCAGGCAAGTACTCATTGTCCCTTGCTATTTCAGTAAAGGCAACCGTTCATCATGAAGTGTTTATAAACAGGGTGCTTTGAACTTACAGTAACAGATGTATTTAATTTTTAAATGTTGTATTTACTTAAACCCATGTATACTTATCATGTTGCAACTTTTCTTTTTTCTTTCAAATGATTTTTATTAATTTTTACCCTTAACTTTTTGCCTGATTAAGTTTGCTGCGGTGAAGCTTATAGAGACAAGACCTTCTGGTTAAAACTGACAGACAGTTGTTTCCATTTGCAAATCCTCTAGATTTTTATTGGCTCATTAAATATGTATACTTTCAATGAGATTTAAATTATCCTGTTACATAAATCATCTTCTTTTTTGTTCCGCTCAAAGAAAATTGACTACTGCCATCTCGTGGTCAAACATTTTCACCTGACACAGATACAGCTGGACTCTGCCCACATACCTTGTATTACAGTATAAGTAAATTATTTTTTTAAATATAAACATTCCAGAAAACAACAGATTGGATAAAAAAAAATATTTTGCTCCATTTCCATCCCTCGCTAACACCGTACTCAACGATACAGGCTGGAAGTGCTGTCTTGTTACCACTTTGAGACAAAGTTGAGGTGTAAGAGCATGAAGTACAATGTTAGGAAGACTATCCTCCCCTTTCCTCCTTGTCTTTGATGCTTAATAGCAAGTGTTGGGAAGGAGAAGAAAAGGAAGATTCCTATAACTGCTATTAAGGAAAACTGCTTTTAAAGTTGGGAATGAGTTGATCCTGCAAGGCAGACCTGCCACATAATTTCCTTTTTGGCAATTTAGAGGTCGTACTCAACTTACTGGAAATTCACTTTTCCTAGACAATTAGGACTTTCTGAACACCAGAGGAAAAACACAGTTCTTCCTATTAGAAAAAGTCCTTGCAATTTTTTCCACTAATATTAAATAAAAGAGTTAGCCCCCATTGTTTAATAAATTAAGTCTTTATCTATCCACTTTAAAAACACATGTTGATAAATGTCCCTACAATAAAACACACACTTGCACTAAGGTGTGCCACTTCAGTTCTGTAAGCTTTTCCACTGCTTGTCCATAGAAGCTGTTTTACATCATTCATAACTTTCGTCATATGAAAACCATGGGTTTGAAATTAGGTTCCAAGTCCCATCACCACTAACATTGGCCTAGGGCTTTTCTTACCACTTATAAATATTTGAAGTAAAATAATTCCATCAGAATTGTCATTTGATTAGATGATTTAAAAAAAAAAACAAACCTAAATCGAAGAAGTTCAAAGAATTATTTTAAAAAGGGCTTGAAGGAAGAATTTGTCTATACTAGGATGGAGGATTTGTAATTGCATATATTGTAGACATGCAGGTTTTTAGATTCCTGTTCTTAGCATGTAAGACTAAAACTGCTACATAGCTCATTCTACCACCTCCATAAACTTATTATCTGCTAAAACAATTAAATATGGTGGTAATATGCACAGTTTATGTTATTCCTACACTGACTTGAGCTACAATAAACAAAACATATTCTCTCCCTTTCATGCAATATCCTTAACACTTTTAACATACACTGTTAAGTGATCTCCAAAAACAGCATGGTTATGCATAGATAATACATAGTGTCCTTCACAAAAGAAAATCACTGTTATACACCAGCTTGAAGCCCATCTCAAACCAGGCCATTTTAAGACTGAATATCTCTGTTTTTTTCACATTTGGATGATCTTATCTTCATATCATTTTTCAGTTCTCATCTAGTACCCCTGCATTTTCTCATGCATATGAACCACTGCCATCTATCACAACATCATGAATATTTTGTTTGCTGAACAGCATTCTATAAAGCAATTAAGATTCAGTTGACTACATTATATGCACATTGTAATGCTCTTGGCAAATAAAAATTTAAATAAATACTTAATTGCAAGGATTCTGATGACTTACATACAGATACATTTCCAGTCCTTTCAGTGCACTCCAACAATATTGTAACTATTGACACAGATTTATACACACTATATATAAACGTTTGGAAATTTGGGGAATTTGGTAGTAATGAAAACCAAATTTTAAAACTTTATTATACATAAGTATATAACAACATTTAAAAGTGACGTGCTTAACTGTAAGAACTATGTTTGCTTATTGACATTGATTTACCTTCTTGTTGCATCTCTTCAGACTTCCTTCTCACATGAATAACTCGGGGTCTCACAGTCTCAACTTCTGCAGCTCCTTGGCTTTCCTCCTATATATCATACATTAAAATCATATTACAAATCTGACTTTTGATGTAAAAGCACAGTAAAATTCTGTGGAGCTTCAAGAAACATCCAAAGATGTTTTTAAAGATTCATTAAAGGATATGCACTTGTTCTCCTTCCTTTCAACTTCAAAAGAATTCGGATTTGAATTAGCCTACTGCAATGCTATTTCCTCTAGATGAATATCCTGGGAGCACTAGGTATGGCAAAGTGCCATTTAGACCTGAAGACACAAGAGACCCTCAATTTCTACTCAAAGCATGTGGCGGAAAGAACATAAGATTTCTCTGGCTTTCTTCAATACCCAAGACTTCTCCCTACGTATTATCCTCCAGAGTAAAAAGAGAAAGTTGAAAGGGAAAAGAAAAATAAAAATTGCAGCACACAGGTTGGAAAATCCACACCAAGTATAAAATTTATTCCCTTGACCGTGTGTTTAAAACCATTTTCCGCTCTTCAATTCAGGACCTAGGTCTGCAACAATGCCTACAGGAAAACAGTTTCTTACAAGCAACAAACGCTCGGCATGTTAAAAAGAGAGACATCATATTTGTTAAGTATGCTTGTTATCTTATGTGTTAACTGGAAGAGGAATTGTGGCCCAAGGACATTCCACTACGTGTAGACAGGAAACATGAGAAGTGCAAAACATAGAGTCATGGAGTCCTAGAAGACCTAAGCATTCCCTAAGACAGACAAAATTGATTTCATCACTTATTCTGTTGATTTCATAGATAAGTTTAATTTATTTAATGAAGATTCTTAAAGAAGGAGGAACACAAGAAAGACCATAAATGTTTGCATATCACACAGCATTTGGAGCCTATGGACAGAATTGCTGAATGACTTCTGGGAAAATTGTATGCCCTGAGAAGCTATGGCATGGTTCTTCCCTTGAAGACCTGATGACAAAGTACCAGTGGTATTTTGCTCCCCAAAAGCTAAAAAGGAAGAAAAGGAAAGTAAGCTTCAGTTCTGCAAGAGAAACCCTCCACTACTGTGGATGCCACAAGTGAAACAAACAGCCAAAAATACAGATGAAAAGAAGAAAATTTTTATGTCTGGCAAACAATAAGCATGGTGCGAACTACACAATGAGGGCTTCGCATTTCTTTCAGCTAACAACTGTCTCCTACGATAACAGCAATGATATTGCTTCTCATGCAGTTAATGATCATTTAAACTAGTGCTGCAAAAATCAGGAGGAACAAAAAGATAAGCCATTCAGTCCCTGTCTTTTCCCCAGTAGCTGCATGGATTTATTTCACTCCCCAGTAAACAAAGCGTAGAGAGGGCTACACTAGTTGATAGCATATCATCTCTAACAAGCACCAATACAACCTCACCAGCACAGCGATGAGCGTAAGCTGACAAAAGTGAATATACATGCACCTGAGATCAAGCTAGCATCTCCACAAGGCACTACGCACATGGATAGACCAGTTAGGATTGGCATTAACTTGGGCAGCTCTGCACACCATGATGTTGACCAAGTCTATTCATCATTTAATGCTGACAAGATAAGAAAGAGTTGAGATGATTTTCTGAAAGCAGTAAGGTCTCATCAAAATGTGATTGAAGGCCACCAATGTTACAGAACATTAAATGTAAGCAGTATACCATCATACTCATGAGTCCACTTGAAGTGATTTTTTGTTTTGTTTGGGATTTTTAATATGACAAACCAAAAACCAGTTTAAACTGAACTGAGGTACAAATAGAGGTTGCGAGAGAACCTGCAATTATGCATTCCTGAAGATTAAAAAAACATGTCTTTTGAAATACTAAAAATGAAAGCTAATGAGAATACCAGTGACAATCCCACTTTAAAAATGCTGATTGTATAAAAACATTCATACTTATATGAGAACATTACGAAAATATTTTTCTAAGATTTTAACAATGCATTTGGGACTTCAAATGATTTAGATTTACCATCTTTGAAACATTTCGCCACACAAATATGACTTCAGTGTTCATCCCCTCCCATAATCAAAATGATTTGTCTAGAATAGGAAGAGCCCATCTTCCTCCTAGTCATTCTCTTGCTTCTTAGAGCTAAGAGCACAGGGGCAAAGTGGTCACAAATAACACTCAATTCCTGCATTGTTGCACAAGAATGGACAGAAGAGGTCAAACTGAAGATGCATTTAGTCTGGCATTCTGTCTAACCATGGCTAAAAGCATATATAAATCTCAAAAAAATTCAATGGCAGAAATGGAGGAGCAGCCAAGGAATTTGGGTAGATAAGAAAATTCCTGTATGACTTAAGTCATTTGTTTTGGAGTGAGTGACCACACAGACATCATTCTTCATGATTAAAAGGCATTTGCTCCTGCCCTACATGAAAAGACAATGCTCTTTCTGTTGGTCAAAATCTGATCTACACACCGGTGCCAGGGAGCAAATAAGTGGTACACACATGGCAGCTCCACATCACTGCCCACAACCTTCCTAAAATGAGGATCCTGTTCAGACAGATTACAGAAACCACTCAAGCTTTGCCATAACAAACCCTAAGATCCAGGAGGATCGTTCCCAGATAAATCAGAACAAAGCTCTATCAAACCCAAGGCCCAGCTGGACACCTTTGGAAATACAGTCCATTTTCTCAGGTCTCTCGGCAAACATCATCAAAAGCCTAGTTTTGCTCCTAAATAGATGCATCTTCTTGCTTTGTACATAGCTGATACAGTTTCATTTCAATGAAGGCAAACACTGCCTGGGGATGAAAAACAAGATGCGAAACAACTGATGTGAGACTCGGCGGCTAACTTGGGAGGAAATCTTTTAAGAATCATAGAATCACAGAATGGTTTG
>NW_009623856.1:0-19219 GCF_000690535.1 Cariama cristata
TTTGGCCTGTAAGCAGGACTGTCATGACCATATTTCTGGTTCTAAGTTGCACCAATCTTGTGAAGTAGATTGAAATCTGAAGGACCAACTCTTCGTTCTAATGTATAGTTTAATTGTTCACACAAGAACTCAAGAACAAGTTTCAAGGTGGAGGAAAATCCAGGAAAGTTTGCCCTGTCATGGGCAGCTGATGCCGTCTATACAGTTGTGCACCCTCATGATGCAGGTCTCTGTCTGCTGGATCTGCGTATGTCAATGACAGAGATATAAATGCTGGCAATATTATAGATAGTATATGATATTCTGATATAACATGAACTCAGGACTGCTTAATCGTCACATAATTAGCTAAAGTTCTGTTTTATTCTGTTAGTCAACAATGCAATAATGTACCAAACATAAAATCTTCTTAACGTCATTTGCTCATAGCAACACAATAAAGAAGGAAATTAAAACTGTTTTACTTTATTTTTTAAATAAGATGTTCATTATTTTGAATATCAGACAGAAGTAGAGATCAAATGAATGAAAGGAAAGATACATAAACCAAACTGATTACAAGAAAAGGTATAAATTAATTAGACTGGAAAGTATTTTGGTTTTGCAGCCATCTTCCTTTATAATCTCAAAAACCATCTAAACTAATAAACGTTAAACGTGTGCCGAAACTAACGTACGTGTATCGACTTGTCTATGCTTACAAATGGAATAATTTAAACAGAACATGGCAAGGGAATTAGAAAAATAAAGAAACAACCACACCTATCCTTGTAAAGCATGTAAAACTGAATAACATGAAAGACATGAGTGAGTGAAAGAAAATTGTATGTGCATGTGTACAAGCTACTTAAGGTGGTGATATTAAATGAATGTATCACTAATGCAGGGTGGATGAGGTGGACCTGGTCAGCTTCCTCTTCCCATGACACAATAAGATCTGATCAACGCAATTATTAAACAAGCGTTTCATCTGTTAATTGCTCTGTTATTGTGAATGCAATGCTGAGATTTTACAGGAAAAGTCCTTATGGCATTAAACTGCTAAATTGTCAAGATTTCAATGTGGGGTGAAGTCAGGATGAAGATATTCTAAATTAATATTTCTGAGATTATAATTTCATCCAAAATGTACTCTACACACTGTAGAAATCACGTAGGGTCTTCTTTTGTGGTCTTGGTAGCCATCAAACCAGAACATCATAAAGAAATTCTATGGAACTTGAAATTAAAAAAAAGGAACAGTGTGTCTTCACCGATGTAAAAACATCAACTAGAGACTGAGATACCTAATTCCAAATTCAAAGTTTTGCCCTAGTAATGCAAGGTAATTTTTTTTTTTTTTTTAAAGTTGGGCACATATTTGCAGATTTTTTTTGAGCATTATAAAGTAAATGGGAAAAAAAAAGACCCAACGTAAGCAATCTGGAAGTCATATGCAAAGTCAAATATGTGAGATTATTTAAAATATCCTTCTACTCTCTATCAATAGGTAAATATTTTGTAATCTGAAAATAGCTTTTGGTAGTATAACAATTGTATGTATATTCTAGCACATACAGTGAGACCTGGGAGTGCTATAACATCAAGCAGAGAACCCCAACCACGTCCTGATGGAAATCAAAATCATCCCACCTTCCCACCATTTCTTCTCCTCTGTGTCCTGATTACCACTAGATGGGAACTTCTGCATGCGGACAGCCCTTTGTATGTCAATATGCTGCTACGTATTTCTCTGTCTGGGCAAGCACAGGGCCAAGACTGCAGGCAGCACTGCGGACACCCAAGCTCATCAGTTAGATGCAGCCATAAGTGTTATCAATGCCTGCAGAACTGCATGAGGCATTCTGTTCAACAACGCAGGGCATGTGCTGTTATATATTACTAAAATTACGTCAAGCGTCAAAATGTTTCTTCGTTCTTCAATTGCCATTAAAAGTTTCAGTTGGGGTTAGTTTCTTTTGTGTCATATGGTATACAGAAAGTAACAGTCAATCTCCATTCAATATTCTGAGAACTTAAACAGAAAGAATTGCTATGGTATCTGATCTTTTGACCTTTTTTTACATCATAGGTCAACTCCTCTACTAGTAGGCCCAGTAATTTGTGCTTGATTAATACTAAAGCACCCTTTTGGTCTTAAGAAACAATTATTCTGAAAAGTCTCTGGTCTTGGTTTAAGATCTTCAGGAGAATGAGTCTCCAACTCCCCCACCCCTTTTTTTAACATGCTAAGAGTTTAAAATCTCTCAGTGTAGACTGTCTACCAATTTTCAGATAATAATTGGAGCTTTTAATCTGTTGCCTTTAAGTTCTTTACTATGAGAATCAGGTACTTTGTTCTAGTACTGTTCTCACCAGTATTGGATACAGATGTAAATCTTCTGAGTTTTTTCCCCCAATCTCTGTATATCTAAGGGTCATATTAACTCTGCTGTGTTGACTCCTTGCATCAGAAACTTCTGTTCACTTGCTGCTTCTGGTATAATTCCTCCACTACAACACAAAAAAGGTCAAGGTACTCAACACCTCCTTTGCCGTGGTCTTTATTGGTAAGACTTACCTTCAGCAATCCCACATCCCTGAGACCAGAGGGAAAGTCTGGAGCCAGGAGGGCTTACTCTCAGAGGAGGAGGATCAGCTCAGGGAACATTTGAACACACAGAACATACACAGATCCGTGGGACCACGTGCTGAGTGAGCTATCTGACGACATTGCAGAGCCATTCTTGATTATCTTTGAAAAGTTGTGGCTATTGTGGGAGTTTCCTGAGGCTTGGAAGAAAGCAAATGTCACTCCTATCTTCAAGAAGGCCAAGAAGGAGGATCTAGGGAACTACAGACTGGTCAGACTCACCTCAATCCCAGAGAAGGTCATTGACCGTGTAATCCTGGAAGCCATTTGCAAACATATTAAGGATAAGAAGGTGACAGGGAGTAGTCAGTATGGATTTATGAGAGACATCCTGTCTGACCAACCTGATGAAGTGACTAGCTTGCTGGACAAGGGAAAAAAACAGTGGATGTTGTTTGCTTTGACTTTAGCAAAGCTTTTGGCATGTTTCCTGTAACATCCTCAGACAAAATATTGAAGTATGGGCTAGATAAGTGGACAGTGAGGTAGACTGAAAACTGGCTCAACTGCTGGCCCCAAAGGGTTGCAACTAGCTCCGCAAAGTCCAGCTGGAGGCCAGGCACTACTGGAGTACCTCAGGGGTCGACACTGAGTCTGATACTGCTAAGCATCTTCATTGACCTAGATGGTGGGACAGAGTATGGACCTTCAGAAAGTCTGCAGATAACACAAAACCGAAAGGAGTAGCTGATACATAAGAGGGTCATGCCACCATCCAAAGGGACCTTAACAGGCTGGAGAAATGGTCCAAAGGGCAAAGAATCCAGCAAAGGGCCACAAAGATGGTCAGTAGCTGGGAGCATCTGACATGCAGTCAGAGGGTGAGAGAGCTGTGACTTCTGAGCCTGGAGAAATCGCAGGTAGGTCTTGTCAATATGTGTAAATACCTGATGGCAGGAAGAAAGAAAGTGGATCCAGGCTGTTCTCAGTGATACAACAAGGAGCAATGAGAAACTGAAACATGGGAGATTTCACTTACACAAAAGAAAAAACTTTTTGCAATGAGAGTAGTCAAGCATTGGCATAGGTCGCCCATAGAGTTTGTGGAGTCTCCATTGTTGGAGATACTGAAATTACAACTGGACACAGTCCTGAGCAACCTGGTATGAATAGGGGTGGTTGGATAAAATGATCTCCAGAGATGCCTTCCAACCTGAGTCATTCTGTGATTTGTGATCTGTAAATCGTCACTTGACAGGATATAGTATTACATTGTTAGGTGCAGCTTAGGCATGTTCTTTCGACAAATAGGCATCTTTTATTTTAATGTAATTTATTTTCTTATAGTCAAGATATGGTACAATTTGAAGAAGATTTTAAAAGTTTCCAGGGGTAACTTCCCTAGCTTTTAATAATTGCCAATTCCCTTCAGATATCACAGCTAATTTTATAATGGTATTCCAGGCCTGGAAGAAATTGTTACAGAAATGCACAGAACAGTGCAAAAAGATCATATTAGGGCCCGAACAAATAATAGGACAGCAAGAAATAGAAGTTTGAAAGAGTTTTAAAGTGGGAACAAGATGATTCCATGTAAAGTGACAGGGAAAGTAAGAGTGATAGATTACTAAAAAGCAAAAATAGAAGTAAAAATATCATTTTATGTACTTTTTTCCCCCAAATAAGCAAAGACAGAATTGCCTGGTTTTATACCATCTAATATAGGACAATAACTGAGACTTCTAGGCAAGGCCAGTAGTGACTGAGAGCAGAGAGGAGCATCTCCTACAGGTGAGTCCCCTCACCACCAAACCTTTTTGCAGGGGGCCCATCTCACCGTACAGAATGGTGAGGGAACTTGGGAGACTGTGTTCACGACTTAATGTGATTTCAGTATCTAAAATGCAGAAGAAAGACTCTTGGCCAGTCTTTCAAACCAACATGCATCAGAGTTAAAAGCTTCTAGTAACTTCAGGTGACTGGGAACAAAATGAATGATTCATAGCTCTATGAATGCTGTTTTGAGATAATGATTTATCTGGATTATGGTAGGATAAAGACTGGGTATTAACAAGTTTCAAGGCACGTGTATCTCAAAACCAATCTCAGAACTGTCTTGAGGCACCTCAACAATGAGGCAAAACTAGGTGGTGGCAAAGGGCATTTCACATGGGAGTGGGTTAGGACAGGGGAAACTGGGAGTTTGGTGAGACAATGGAGATCTGGTGGGATAGAAAAGCTCAGAAGGCTTCAAGACACACCTGTGTGTGATGAGGTAGGCTTGAGATACGTGGGTTACTCGGGTAGCTGTGCTGGAGGGAACAGGAAAGGCCTGTGTGGATTCTGGGGTTGGAAGAGCTCAGTGACTTTCCAGGCTATGAAGCTGGAAAGAGACCTGGGACAGGTCATGGAGGTATCAGGAGGCTATAGAAAGTGTCAGACAGGTCCAAAAACTTTTATTCTTTATTGGCCACAGAAAACTTAGAAGAATCCAAATGTAACAATCTATGTAGGAAGTTTTAATTTCAAAACATCAGCTGATCAAGTATGCAATTTCTGCTTATGTGGATAGTGTACTAGTCCTAGTGAGACCACAGAAAATAGACTTTCTCTTGAAATGTTCATTTCAGAACATAGAATGAAACTTTACATAGTATAGATTAAAGAAAGTTTGTGGGTTTTTTTTTTTAATGTCATGGAATTAAATCTAGAAGGTATACAAATAAAAACTTTCTGAAACACTTTACGTAAGAGTTTGGTCACAAATGTATACTTTTGAATGGAGATAAAGAGACTGCTCATCTCAGTCATCATCTAATCAATACTCTTAGAAAGCCCTAATAATTTCATCTCCTATTTCCTGAAATAGCAGCTTTTTTGCAAACCTTTTCTATATTTTTTGTAGCAATTCTAGATGCATACAGGATAGTAATAGTAAGACAGCCAAAGTACTGGCAGTCTTTCAAGCTGCCACCTGCGCTGGTAGCATTGTGTCATTTAATTGTACTCAGAGAAGCTCCAGTTGCCATTTCATTAAAACAAATTGGCCATTGGCATTTCACCTACACTCCTATTTACACTAACTGAGTTGGCCTAATGATAGTAACACTAACACACTTACGGAAGTTCATACAAGCTCACAGAAAAAATGGTTAGAAAGCAAAGAACATTTTGTAATATGTCAGAACTGTATTTGTGAAATGAAAGCTGTATCTACAACTTTATTTTGGATTTCAGTAGCACAACATTGGAATTTGGGTTTCAAAATTTTCTGTTCCCTCCTTTTTCTTCTCCTTGAGCTCAACAGTTATGTTTCCTCACTCACAAGAAATACTACCGCCCTTTCACAATTCCCAATCCCCTGTACAGAGACCTTTCCAAATGTTGTACTTCTCAGAAATCCTTCATATTTGCATATTTTACTACTGTTAGGGAAAAAAAGAAGTAAGTCCTTGGGGTTTATGTTGTTCCCAATAGGAGGGCATATTCAGGGACACTTTTGGAGACATGTCCTATGAAACTGTTTTAAATGCAAATATTTAAGTGAGAGGAAAATGAAGAAGTATGTTAAAGTTGTACAGATTTCCAAGTACCGGCCAAGAGAAGCCACAGGAACCTTGGGACTTACTTCTTTTCTTCTAAGAAAAGATGAAATGCTGTAAAACAATTCACTGCAAACATCTCCCTTTCCTACCTTCACCTATAAATGAGAAAGCAAGACTCAACAATGAATGAAATAGAATGAAAATAGAATGAAAAATCTCTGCACAGCTGCCAAAGGAAAGGCCTTTTTTGGTTACGAATGCAAATGACTATTTTTAGATTCTCAAGGCTAGTTTAATGCATGCCATTCATTAGCTGAAGCATTACACTTCTGTAAGACATTTTTCATTTTCTTGATATTATTTGCATACTTCTCTCTAACACATCTATAGATATCCTTCCTCAGGATATTTGTATCCAGTAGAGCAAGGAAACAGACTAGATGTAGTAGTACTAGATGGAGTAATAGAATTACAAAACAATATAGCTACAAAACAAGTACCAGATGTAGTAATATTTTCAAAACCTGTTTAGTCATTCTACTTTCTTCCTCATGTCTGTAATACTATTTTATTTTTCTGACATGCCACAGTATCTAAATGCCACCAAATGACTATTTTCTCTACAGTATTAAATAGATTTTATTCTTAATTATAAGAAAATCAAGGTTTGAAGACATACTTGCAGATGTTAAATTCATACTTGCATTTGTTAAATTAAGTCTGTGATTTTGTTTAAATAATCAGATGACCCAAATAATCAATTTAGACAGAATAAGAAAGGAGAGAAAAACATTCTTGGGCAATTCTGTGTACATAGAATTCCAAATGGTTGTGACTCATTTTCATTCTGGTTTTCATTCTCATTGGCAATTGCTGAGTTTTTAATTATATTACTGACATATATAAAAATACTGAAATTTCTCTTAGAACGTTCCACTTCCAGGAAGGTTTACCTTCCAGAAAAAGTTTTCATCTGATAGTGTAGGAAAGAGAACAGGGGAACATGTCTACTGTTCAATGATATGCACATAGCTTATAGCTTTGTCTTCAACAGAAACCTATCTGAATGATAGATTAATGTATTAGGAACTTAGCCAAATATTTTACCAGAAAAATAATCATATGCAACTTTGAACTAGAGTCTCTCATTTGCCTGAACAAATTGTGTTTTATTCATTAATTGGAGTTAAACAACAGTTATTCTGGCAAGCTTTTGATGTCAGACTGCCACTTTTGCCTTTTGCTGTGTTCCAGCAAGGTTCTTTCATTACTTTTTTAATAGTTATCTCACATATTCTGATCAGAACTCTGTATCACTAAAATACATGTTTAGATTTAGGTCTTTGATATTAAATCCTCTTCCCTTTGTTCTACCCTGTCCACATCACAATGTTGTTATTCTAGTATCTTCCTTTTATCACTACTGCATTAGTTACTACGTTGCTACATAGAGTATAATCAAAGCAAAAACATTGTAAAAAAGGTTTGTTAGTGAATCAATGTTTTCTGTTAAAAATGATGCTCTAATATTTACTGTTATGCTTCAATTTAAAATTATTCTATAGTAATCCACATTCTAAAAGTGTTCTTAATAACACACTGTTAATTACATATTCTGTGTCTAAATATTTGCCCAATACTTGCTAAGCTTAAAGGAAAATTTTAATGTTCATATGCAGGTGTGCATATAGATTAACTCCTAAAAAGTATTCTCAACTTTATTTTTGCAGAGCAGAGAACTAAAGAAAGCTTGTGTCAGATTCTTTTCTTAAATTTCCTGAGTTTTCACCAGTGCAAAAATTAAGGTCTAGGAAATTGCACCAGGCTAAATGACAGAAGAATACAGTCCTTATTTTTTATGCTGGGGAATTTAATGAAGTTTTAAGCAAAATCCAGAATACATACAGTGTCATGAATGCAAGACGAATAACAAATCACAGCTTATTAATGAGTTGAGAGGGTACATTGCTTGATGTGGTACCATCAGCAAAACAGCAAGAATATGAAGGCAAAAGGGTAGGAGAGGGAGTCAGAGTGAAAGAAAGAACAGAAGGCAGGAGTAAGACTTAGTCAGTATTGAATATCTGTTAAGGACAACCAGCAGCATCATTTCACAGAATAGCACAGCAAAACTTCTCTCACAGTGGTAGTATTACATTCACAGTGTTCCAGTCTCCTATTTCAGTTGTCTTCTAAATCTGTCCTGTTAGAGCTTGACTTTCTGTGGCTTTGGGAGCTAAGGAAACTTTCCGAGTTGCTCCATCATATCACTGTGTTTTACCACACAAATGCTACAGTTAAAGTCTGGGAGGGAAATCCTGGGATTTTTGCCAATGACTTCAGCAGGGACAGGTTTTCATAACTGAAGCTATGCAGAGTCCTAACCATTGACGCCTGCACAGCCAGATTTCAAAGTGCAGAGAGCTTAGGGAGCCATCCCTTTGCCTTGTGTCACTGGGCACCACTGAAAAGAGCCTCGTTCTGTTCACTTTTCATCTTCCCTTTAGGTGTTTATATACATTGATGAGGTCCCCCCCTGAGTCTTCTATTTTCCAGGCTGAGCAGTCCCAGCTCTCTCAGCCTTTCCTTGTATGTGAAGTGCTCTAGTCCTTTCATCATCCTTGTGGCCCTTCGCTGAACTCTCTCCAGTACATCCATGTCTCTCTTGTACTGAGGAGCCCAGAACTGGACACAGTGCTCCAGGTGTTGCCTTACTGGTGTTGAGTAAAGGGGAAGGATCACCCCTCTCGACCTGCTGGCAACACTCCTCCGAATGCAGCCCAGGACACTGTTGGCCTGCTTTGCGGTAAAGGCACATTGCTGGCTCATGTTCAACCTGCTGTCCACCAGGACCCCCAGGTCCTTTTCTGCCAAGCTGCTTTCCCTCTGGGTTGCCCCCAGCATATATCTGTGCATGAGGCTGTTTTTCCCCAGGTGCAGGACTTTGCACTTCCCCTTGCGAAACTTCACGAGGTTCCTGCTGGCCCATTTCTCCAGCTTATCAAGATCCTGCTGGATGAGCACAGCCCTCTGGCATATCAGCCACTTCTCCATGTGGATGATGACATTTCCAAGACCCTGAAACTTCAACAATAAATAGAAACAGGTATCTACACATTAAAGTGGAAAAATGTCAGTATCAGATGTTATATGGATAAAATATTGCTACAATTATCTGACATATATAATATGTATTTGGTCAACTCAATATGAAAGTAATCAAAGTTACGCAAAATCCCTCTTTGGTGTCCAAAGCAAAGCTGCATATCTTCAAAGTTTTTTTGTTCTCTGTGTGTTACCCTTCAGACATTATTCACTTGCTTCTTCACGACCAAGAGAAGTGGTTGGTGCCAACGAAGTCCCTAGCACGGCAGCTTTTCTTGCTACCACTGTTCTCAAATACTCAAAAATTTCGGTAACAGAAACCAGCAAGGTCAACATTTGCATTTGTTGTTTTTTTCTCTGCCCAGATGTGTTGGTTTCTTTCTTGCTTGACTTTGTTTGAAAGTTGCAGCACATTTATTTTGATCTTTATTCAGTTATCAATCAGGGTTTTTTTTGTCATTATGAATGAAAATGTAACTACGTGTTCTTAGACACCACCATAGCAAAAATATTTTAGCAGGTATCTGGGCATCCCAAAATTATGTCTGTTAAGTTAACAGGATTTTTAAAAACAGTATGCACAAGGAGATTGTAGTATAGCATTGCAGAAACTCATTTGTCTGAAATCAAATATCACGCATTTCAGAAAAAGATGCTAAATAAAGGAGGAATTCCAAAACAAGGGCTTATGATAGAGGGATATGAGAGTCTGTAATCAACATTAATTCCAGAACAATCCATTAGAAACTGTAGTTCATCTACCCTTCCTTGCATATCCACTGGAGGACATCACAGAGTCTTCCTGACATTTATTATAAAAAGTTTAGGTTTTTAGTAAAAAGCTATGTCTCGGCACATGTTCTCTCTACCTGGCAAGAGAAGAAATGTTTCTTTGGCCTCTATTACAAGAAAGATTCAGAACATGAAATATTCTTAAATGATCTGATCCAAAGAAATAAAACATCAGGTACTCTAGAAAAAGATGCAAAAATAAAGGAAGAATTCCAAAACAAGGGAAGATTACTTTTGACCCTAAGTCTAATGATTGATGATATCTTATCCCTGACTGTTGTCAGTCTTTGATACCTTCTAAACTTCGAAGTAAGGGAATAAAAATTCCCCTGGAGTCTAAGCTGTGCACCAAAACTTGCAAAAATTCCTTCCTGTCTCATGCAAAGATTAAGTCAATCCAGGATCCATGGGATAAACTGCATGCAATAAAAGACACTGCTACAAATATTGCCGGCATATTAAAAGCAAGTATGACTCTGTAAAACACATCATAAACTTCATGAGCATCATATTTAAACAATGAAGCTTTCTTTCCTATTTTACTTCATTTGCAAAGCATCTACAGAGTTTCACTCTTTTAATAGTTACAGACCTTATCTTATACATTCAATGTATTTTGTAAGATTATTATGCCTAAAAATCTCTCCGGTTCTGATGATTTATCCAGATGAATTTTAAAGAATAATCATACCACCTTTAAAACTTCCACTTTGATAGTTTAAATAGACTTTTAAACTTTCTAAAATACCTTCTCCTATTATTATATTAGCTTTTCTGTATCTCTGTTCAAATTTATATCATTTTATAAGCAAGGATGATAAAAACTTGAAGTGACATTTTAAACAACATCTTGCTAATACTATGTGCCGTAACAGTAAAATTCCTCAGACTTTACTGAAAATTATTTTTGTGATCTTAAAATGCCTCCCTGTTATTCTAGACAGGATAGTCCTCTTGCGATCTGCCAGTAAATCCAGCTCCCTTTCTTGAAGTGCCAAATCCAGTTGATAAGCCTTCAATTTAGAGTAAAAATTCTGGATTTAGTCCCCATGTGCATTAGTTTCTACTACACTATTTTATCCTACTTCTCTAATTCCTCTTCACAATATATGACCCACCTGTTCCTACCAACACTGGTAGTATTTTTCAAGTGTTGCATCATCCATACCATGGATTATTAACGCAAACATTAATCTGAATTTTTTAAAACAGTATCATGAATAACAATATTCAGCAGAACTTGTTCCAAGACTGGTTCTTGGAAAATGTAACTTCTAGCCTCTATCCATCTGGACAAGTCTCTTATCAATGTATCTCATTGTAGACTTCCCTTCAGCTATCATGTTAATCATTCCATAGTCCTTGTTTTAATTCCCACTTTCATTTCATTTCCTTTGATATTCATTTTAATTCCTTTGAATCAATGTTTTACTTAAATCTAGATTATTAAATTGATTGCACTGATCTCATGTAAAAGATACCAAAGAAAGATATATTATAACATGACACAATCTACTTTTGCCAAAATCATATTGAATTTATGGTATCTAAACTCCACATTCTCAGTTACTCTTCCTTTCAAAAACTGCTATAGTGTATTGTATTAAGGATAAATGAAGAATTCTTTTGGATATCCCACCTTTCCTTTTCAGATACATCTATCACACTTACTATTCTCTAATAAAATAAATAAAGTACCACTCCCAAAATTGCAGGTTCTTTTAAAATCACCATTACTGGACATTATCCAGGCTGTTGTGTGATTTCACATAATACATGCTTATTTTCATATCCACCATGGATGTGATCATTTCCATTTCCTATCCTTGATGGATAATCTTTCCTTAATTGCATACATAATTTCTTCTATTAAAACTGGGGCAAAGTATTAAGATCTGTAACATTTGATGTCCCTTAATCCCCACCTGATCCTCAGGACACGGTCCCACTTGTCCCCCTCATATTATGTCTATAGTACTGTGGTTAGAAACCTTCCTATAATTTCCTTTAGTTTCTTTGAAGGACCTAGCTCAGACAGATATTTTGCCATTCTCACTGTATTCTTCTACTTTCCTACCTATAGAACGATAAACTTCTCATTTCAGTAAATTCCCTGATTACTTACAATGTAGGTAGGTGTTAGGTGTTTAGTGGTCCGGGCAGGTCCATAGTTCTTCCCTATCTACAAACTTCTGCTTGAAACTCAAGCCTAGACTACTGAAATTTTATCTTCATGTATTCCATGTCTCTTTCACACTTCAGTCCATGGGTGCCTCCTAGTTGCTTTACAGCCTCAAAATTTGGTCTCCTGAAATCGGAAGCTTTAATTATCAGCAATCTGTTCATCTACCCTGCACTTGAACCTATTGTGGCAGTTTTGAATCGGCCTGTGCGCACTCATTCCAAGATTACATTCTCAAACAACTTTTCTTAACTGCTCAGTCCCCACTCTTAAATTAAGATTCACGGCTTTTAGAGCAAACGTAACACAGCAGTTACATTGTTTTATTTGGTAATGAAATCTGTCCAGTATTGTCTCCAAGAATTCTTGAGCTCCTATCATGGTATGATTGATTACTACTGTAACTTGATAGCATTTTTTTTGTCAAAACTGTGCCGAGGAAACCTAAAATTTCCCATAACTCAGACTACTATGTATTTTTCTCAGTTTCAAAGAGTTTTCTAACCCATATCCAACTCTGTTTTGCAGATTATAAAAACTCTCCGTGTTAGAGTGCTCTTGTTCTTTTTGAAATAACCTCTTCTTCAAGTGACTTCTGCCTAACTCTTCTCCTACATGCAAGAAATATGGATATAGAAAGTTTCAGTTTTGATATCTGACATGAGTAAAAAGGAGTCATAGGATTAGTAAAGATAGTACATGAAAAAAATGTTTGATGAATAATACTCAAGCAGCTACACTATCAGCCCCTCCTATGCAATTTTATTACGCATCTTTGATGTAACACAAAATAAAGGTGTGCAGAGCAAATACTTCCTGTTTAAAAGCATTCAAGAAGTTATTTTCATTCTGTTCTAATTTTTTTTTCCCATTTAGATGTACTACTTTCTTAAAAAATTTTCTTAATGTGTAACTAGGAAAATAGAGAATAAAGCATGATACAGAACTAAATCCAGACTTTAAATGTGCCCTATAAGCTTTTTAAAAAGCAAGAAATTGCATTTGTCTCATATCACTTAACACCCTCACCTCTGCTAGATCTCTAGGAAAATTCAATAGACAGAGTTTACGAGAGAAGAATAAAATTAAACTACTTTACCACATCCAATTGAAGGTCCATTAAATTCATCCTATCTCTCACAGCAGACAGTAACTGACGTTTAGTGAGTAAGTATAAGAAGCAAAGCATGTGTGGCATGGTCGTTTCCCTCTATACTCTCCAACTCTGCCAATCAGTATTTAAGGACTTCCAAAGTCAAGAGTTCAGACGCGTGTCTCTAGCAACCACTGATGAGCACACCCTGTGTTATTTTTTTCTTATCCTTTTTCTGACGTATTTATGCTTCTGTCCTCCATAATATGACAGCACTGAGTGGCACCATTTGATTATTTACTGTACAAATAAAAGTGCCTGCCTTTATTGGTTTTATCTCTATTGCCTGAACATTTCCTCTGATACCTTCTAAATGCTCAGCTTGCAAGAAACTGTGACTAAACATTCCTTATTTTTCTCTGTATGTCACTCGTTACATTGCAAATCTCTGTCATAGTCCTCTTCCTCACACACCTGACCTTCCACCCACTGTCTTCTATTGCTGATACTACATTTAGTTTCATTATATGAAAACTACTCATTTTTATTTCCATTCTTGATAGTTTCTCTGCCTCCCATAGGTGTTTTCTGAGATGACTGGACTAGCATGCAGTATTCAAAGTGTAAATCCATCGATTTACACAGTGGCATGATTGTGTTTTCTATTTTGCATCCTCTCTTCCTTTCCTAATAATATCTAAGATTCCACTTGCTTTCCAAATGCCCCTCACTAATGACTTAATATTTTCTGAGAAACAACAGTAATCTTTACTGTGAGGGGTTTCTGCATTGAAAGCTGTTTATGCTTTTTCCTGTAATTCAGGACTGAGTGCACTTCTAGAAAACAAATACTTACTATTTTGATAATAGTGAAGGTTAGTTCATTACAAACACCGTTAGTTCTTACCACAGCTACCACTTGACTGATCATATTACCTATGGTAGATCTTCCTCTGTCATCTCTCATATCAAAAGAAAAGAGGAAGAAGCAGCATTTAGAGGAACTTGATAAACACACAAAAGAGCTGCACAGAATTTCTTATTTACAAGGTACATTTTGACTTCTACCGCTGAATTTTTTGCATTAGGTTAGTTTATGACACTTCATCACCAACCACTGCCTTTTAAATTCTGTTGTTTTGGATGAAGTTTTTGATCTAATTTTGAAGAAGCTACTTTTAACGTGAGCTCTTTGCTTCCTTTTGTTCTTGGTTTTGGCCTGAACATGGCAAGAAAAACTTTAGTATTTCCTTCATTGTTACTTAGAGGTAGAATATTTTGGTTCCTCACTTCCAGAAAAACTGAGCAAATAAACTGACATGGCAGCCACCATTTTCCTGGCATTTCACCTGGAGAGACATTTTTTTATCCAAGTGTTTAATATGCCCATGCAATATTAAATAAATTATTTCAGTTTAATTTAAACATTCATTACCTGTATTTAAGCGGATTTCATTAAAACAAAAACTACTTAATAAAATGCATCAATTTCTAAAAAGATCTTTTTATATAAACACTTGGAGGTATATATATTTAAATGGCAAAGAAAGAAATCATCTAGCATGTTTGAAATAGCAGAATAAAATATCTGATTATTTCCCAGGTCCAAAAAAGCAAATGAAAATCAAGATCTGTTGTGACAACAGGTACCCTCAGATCATGAAAAGTGCACCTTTTTCTAGGCAAATAGTGGTTTTCATATAAGAATAATAATAAGAATTACTAAGTGCAAACAAGAAAAGCTAGTTTAAGTACAGAAGGTGCATTTTATTATTCTGTGATGTAAAAATTATATAACTTAAAATTTAGACAAACATTTAAATGAAAGCAATTTCAAAATCAGAGATTTCATCTTAAATTTGAGAGTATGCTTGCATCTTATTATGAGAAAAAGAGAAGTGCAAAAGCATGAGGCTATAGGCTCCATAATCTTATTCAATCCAACCCTCATGTGGGAATGAGTAATGTGTAAAGCTTCAGACCACTGATAATAATTATTCTCTAAATTAAGGATGAGCTTTATCCCATCTTCTTTGATGATTAAGAAAGCCAAATTTTCAAAGTTAATTAGTTTTTCAGTTAGGGTCAGTATTGTTTATTGTTCAGGCACTCTTAAGGTAACTAGCACGCCTGACCTGAATGAAGAACATTTGGCACATTTTATTTATAACAATGCACCGTAAGAAACCCCTGACCAAAATACATGCTGGGCCTCTGTCTTCTGAGGTGGCCTACCAAGGAAGCAAATTTCACATCCAAGGATGCTTCCAACATAAACATCTGGCCGAAGGTTCTTGGTTACTTGACTAGCAAAGGTTGCACCATTGCGCTGCCCAGGGAAAAGTGGCCTCCATGTTTTCCCAATCCTTTGTGAGTATTATATTGCTCCACGTGTTGTGAGGAGTTGAGCACGGTCAGCCAGGAAAGTACTCTGAACTACATAAGGAAGCACTAAGAACAGGTTTGCTCTTCTAGCTCAATAGTCCGCTGCCCTTGGCAGTAGAAAGTAGCTAACTTTTAGAGAAAGAGAGTAGAAATCAGAAAATATTGAAAGTTCCTTCCTGTCATATACCCTGCCAGCTTCCAACAATAAGCATTTTACAACTTGCTGAACCAAAGGTTGCTTTTGATACCCATGGTCTAATTATTCCGGTACTTGGATTGTGAGAAACAGTAAGCAGTTCTTTGCAACTCATCTTCTCTATACCATTACCAATTGTGTAGACCTCTACCATGCCACTTCTTTCTTCCAAGCTCAGGAATCCTGCTTCACTTAGTCTTCATAACCACAATACTTTCTTGTTGGTTTTTTTGTACCATTTTGGCTTCTGCTACTCCTTTTATGAAATAGCTTAATAGAATTGCAAACTGTTTTTAATATAGGAAGGTACCTGTGGTTACAGAGAACATATAAAATTAAACATAAAAAGGTTTTTGTTGTTTCTTTCCAAATAATTATTGCTGTTTCATTTCCCTTTGATTGGTCACTAAGCTCATGATATTCCCAGAGAACTATCCGAAATCTATTCTCAAAGAGGTAACGGCAAGGCTAGAGTTTGTCATTCTGTTCTTATCAGTTTAGTTAATCTTTCCAATATCGTATTAATTTAAAATTTCAGTTATCAATTTATCACGTCTTCTCTCAATATGGTAATATTCTTGTGCAACTTTGGGTAGTCAGCCTTAGATTTGGCTGTCATGAATATGACTAATTTTCCACTGTTATTGTGTTACTATTAATCTCCTTTCCCACATCTTTTATGAATATATGGACAGGTTCCAGCTGTCAACCTCTCCTACAGCATAACTTCTATAATTCTTCTTTTCCCCATTTCAAACCACCTACAATCACAGTAAATCCTCTCCTCCTATTGCAATTTTCACTAGGATTTTTTTGGTGATGTGCTTTATAAAATTTTTTGCACTCTCCTGCACTGATTAGGTGAAACTTAGCAATATGCTTATTGAGACCAGCATCACACTGCAGTTGATTCATGGGATAGAACTTCTCTCTACAAAAGTCACACTAATTCTTCTCCAATATTTCACATGTATTCATGTGATCACTGAGCCTGTACTTTATAATCCTGTACACTAAGTGGGCTCCAAGCTAATCAAACTACGTGTAACTCAAAAAAAATTTTTTTCCAAGTCTATGATGCATAATGCTATCAGAGTTTGACTTAACACTGTTGGAGGATTCATTCTGCAATAATGTGACTCTGTTGTGGACATTTGTAGGGTCTCTGTGCCCAAAGTAGCATGAAACAAAGGATTGCTTTTCCCCTCACATTCTTGTTCCTCGACTCTAGCCCTAAGAATGCACTCTCGGGAACTTGAAATATAAGCATATCCATGCACACCCATGGTCAAAAACTCTGCAAAGGAAGAAAGTTAATTCAGAGCTCCAGCTACAATAGGTTCCTCATGTTCAAACAAAAACCTTGAAATATGTCCATAAGCTGATGGAGACATAGCAAATGGGGCAGGGATTTACTGCAGTTACACAACATAACTCCTCTGAATGGCAGGCCAGCCCATTTTCAAATACCTCTGTGCTGCACAAATGCTTCCTGGTGATGAAGGCGGCGTGAATGACTCTAAAAAGTGCCGCGACGAAAAGGCATTTACTCACTCGGGTGGAATGTCCAACTACATTTTTGAACAGCAGTGCAACTTTGATACTACTGACACTAAGGCAGGCTCCAGATCCTCTGGGAGAACCTCATGGAAGCACATGAGTGAGCAACCATGTTGTGTCAGACCCAACGGCCTATGCAGCCAGGGTGCTTTCTCCAGCTGTGGCCATAAGTCAATGCCCAGGAAAAGTAAGAAGGCGGCTGCCAGCTATGATCCTTCCAACAGCCTTGGGCTGAGGGTACCATGACCCCATCCCGTTGCTATTCCTGCCTTTATCTTTCTCGCCAGTATTTGCCCAGTCTTCCCTTAAACTCCTGCAGACTTCTCGCAACCACAGAAGGCGTCGGGGTCCAGTGTGTTACTGCAAGTACTGAATGGCATGTAGGAGGGGAAAAACACGAGTGGTACGAAGCCAGGCCAGAGTTTTAAGGTTGTTAATTAGGATTTTGGAATAGACAGTCTGGGTCAACTGACTCTAGGCACCTATTCTGACAGATGTGGGTTTGTCCCACACTGACACTAAACAAAGAATTAAAAAGCCCAAAAAATGAAGTTCTGACCACAACATTAGTATTCTGGGTTATTACATTATTGCAGGTCCAGACAAATTCATTCCCTTTCTATGTCCACAATCACTTGAATGGAGCATAATGAATTAAAATATGTAGAAACTAGGCCCCGTGCTTCCCACCTAGCTGTGAAACCCACGACGGCAAAGTGAAGGATTGGGTACGGCTGCTGGGGACTGCAGCGGGCTGCGGGCTCTCGCCATGTGCTTACGTGAACACCTGAGGTGGGATACGCCAGGTGAAGCTCGCTGAAGGTCAGGGATACGAGGTCATTTCTTAAGACAAATCAGGCTTTCAAACAATAAAATGAAACATTGCGGTCATTTTTCCTCTGCTCCCGGTGAGTCTGTATGATGGAGTTTGGTGCAATGTTGTATGTTTATGGTACAACCATCAGCAGAGCCAGCCTGCAACACCAACATGCCATGGGGTACTGCAGCACACAGTTGTAAACGTTACCAGAGGTTAACAGAGGCTACCACAGGTTATCACAGGGCACAAGGAACTCTTTCAATTCACCTCTCGCTTTCCCAGTACAGCGGCCCCAGGATGCACTTGTCTGTAATCAATCCATAGGGCACATACCTCTATAGATTGTCCACATGACCCAGGGGGGTACGGCCATGGTTTCAGCCATTCCAGCATTTCTTATGCCCACAGAAACGTGCGAGTGTCCCACTGCAATTGCCTGATGGTTACACCTCTCCCTGTCTTCTTGCCACCTATTGTACTGGTGACCTGAAGAAGTGAATGTCTTACACCTTCAGATGCAACACGGTCATTGATCCCCCTTATTAGCTTGAAATAGTGAGAAACTGGAAGGGTTTTTTAAGAGTTTTTACTTCTTGATTGTGCATTTGAATGTAAACAAATATTGAAATGTATCTACCAATCCACCGGATCCCCTTTTTGCTGTGCTTTATGACTGGCAGATAAAAAAAATTACAAATCAATAATTGTTTCTGAAGCAAAGCATGAAATAAAAATCCCTGTGACTACTAGCTTGCAATAGAAACACTCTTCCCTGCTCAGGCTGAAAGGTCTTCAACTGCAGGGTGTTTCCTTGGAAAGCCCACCTCCTGTGTGTGCAACCACAGTTCTGGGTTTATTATCAGATGAATAAAAGCAGAAATGATGAAGTCACTCTGAAACTGAGAAGACGCAGGTGAGCACATGCGGCCTGAAACCAAACAGAACACTTCCTTCCCGCCCCTCAAAAAA
>NW_009623857.1:0-10677 GCF_000690535.1 Cariama cristata
TATTGCAGCACCTGAAATACTTCAGCTCATCCTCAGCTGGAAGTACATGGTGTTCCCACCTTTAGTTCTTCAGTGAAAAGTGGTGTATAGAAAACATCTTCACAAGATCTGGCTAACTGATCCAAATTAGGCTGGAAGAAAGGCAGAGAAGGGGGGTGGGGGGGAAAGACCTTCTGGCCATCCATGTCCACTCTAGGGATTTGTTCTTGGGCTCCAGCTTTTAGAGGGGCCACTACTCCTTGACAAATACAGGTAGTCAATGTTGAGACCAGCCCAACATTGCAGCTGAGAGGACTACAAAGAGCTAAAGCAGATCTCAAAATATCTTTTGGAAGTCTTCAGGACTTCCATCACTTTGTGTGGCCTTGCCTCTGCCTCAGTGTGACTAGCTACTCTTTTCAATGCTACCTTGCAATTGCTTTTCTTCAGGTTCATTGCACGTCAGAGGATCTTACCTCCTCCTCCTCCTCTGCTCTGTTCAACCCTTCAGTTTATCTTCTGTTAAAAAACCTCACCAAAACTAAACTGGTATTTGCCCAAGAACTCTGTTCGTTCTGCTTTTGTGTTACATACCCTTCACTTCACGAAGGAAATGTCTATTTAGCTTTAAATGTTAGGAGCCAGCTAATACTGTGTGTTTCTAAAGTCTCACACAAAGAAGTATACAAACAGGCTGCTTCAATGTTAATTTCAGTATGCCATACATACATGCCAGCATCATTTGGAGAGTAAATAACATTTTCAATTTTATTAAAGTTTTAATTTTAAGGACTTAAATAAGATAAGGAGGAAGGAATTCTAGCTAGTATCACAACTAAGAGAAGATTGTCTGAAAATAACTTTAAAAGCCTCACCAAAATTGCCAAAGACAGGAAAAAAAAAAAGGGGGGAGGGGGGACAGGAACAGAGGGGGAGAAAAGATAAGAAAAGAAATAAACTTTTAACGGCATCAGTGGAATCGGGAAGTTCCAGTTCATTGGAACTTTGTGTTCTTCATGCTTCAAGGGCTTCTGGAATAACAAAAAATTATGCATGCTTCCTTTGCCAAAGCGAGTTGAAAAGACAGATGTTATCCTAACTTACAACCAGGGAGTCTGGCTGCCCATTTCAGTAGCGTATTCTGGCCAATTAAAATCTAACATCTTTAGAAGTGAGTAGTAATAATGCAAGCATGAGTCCAATGCTGCTACTGACTGTGGATTATGTATTTTCTGTCTGAAAAGACACACTATTTTGAGAACAAAGGAATGCTCCACTGGTGACACTCTGCAGGCTGCATTTTGAATAAATCACTTTTATAAAGATTGACTGGTATCATTATTTAGCCTAAAGAGTAGAAGGATAGATCCAATTCCCATTGAAATTAATGGAAAGGCTCTTACTGAGGCAATTGTGTTGGGGACAGTATTAGCTCTGGGATTTTTATTTTCTTTGTAATAAGCAACCAAATCCAACAGTCTTCCCTAGCACAATCCTACTGAGCCATCGTATGGGTGCATTTTACCTTTTTTAAATGCTTGACCTTTATATTAAATGTTAAATAGTTCTTATCATTTTAGCCTTATAGTTCACAGAGACTTTGAAAATGTTTCATCAGTTCCATTACACCTTTTTGAAAAGGTAGACAGTAAAAACAGTACACTTCAAGCTTTCCTTTGCTAGTGAGATGGAGGAAAGTATTCTGCTTCTTCGTTACATTGGTGCACTGCTTTGTTTGTAGGTAACATTTAATATTTGTCTGACACTTTTCAAACTTAAAAGGAAACTTCCTTGGTAATGCTGTTAATGGGAATGTTTCCAGCAAAGAAAACGAGATCTCAGCCTTAGGGAAAGCTTATACTGAAGTTGTTTTCTATGTCAACAGTTCTGTAGTCATACCTGAAGCTACTTTTAAACTATCTAGCTTGAATATTGTTAGGAGTACAGCTATTTCAACCCAGAACTTAAAAAAAAAAAAAAGGAAGACATCCCAAAAGAAGCTGGATTAGACTAAACAATGCTGTCTGAAGTGCTTCATCCAAAGGTGCACATGTGAATTGTAGTCCCATCTGTAGACAGAGCGCAGAAAAGCTCCTGTATAACCTGCAGATGTGAAGATTTATCTTATGTATTTTTGCTTCAAAACTTGACTGAGGTTCTTCCACCTCCACTGCTACCCACAACTCAATTGTTCTTATTTGTCATGGACTGTGCAGGTTAACAAGCTTGTCATTGGTACCGACATTTAAATTGCTGTTTTCATCTCCTTCCTCCAGCTTAGTAATCTTCTCTTTTTTTGATTGGATCTGACATTTCTCTGACTTGTCCTTCCTACCCTTTACAGAGATGCTTCCAGAATAAAAATAAATAAATCAAAATTAATGATGACATGAATCTGACAGCTTCCAAAACTTGCAACTATTGTTTTCCATTTCCTCCTATTACTCTAATAACAGATAACAGTTTGATGTGGACATGGAAACAATGTGGTTCAGAAACAGCAACAGACTTAGACAGGGAGTCAGTAAATTTGTTTAAAATCTGTTAGGCAGCAGCAGTAACCATTTCAAAGCAGTAAGACAATGCCTGAACCTGAAAAGGAATTAAAGGTTGTACCTTTAGGCCTCTCTAAAGAGCTATAAGTCAGTCACAAGTCACTTGTCTTCTTGCTAGAAACATGAGAATTGATGAGCAATAAGATTAGAGGAAACAAACTGCCACCACACTACCTACCAGAACGAATGCCTAGAAAATGCACTTACACAAATTCTTTATTTTAATTCATCTTCTACCATGACTATGCTGATGAATCTGCATTTCAGTCATTTGCACTTTCATTCATTGCAGTCATTTAAACCATAAAACTAGACACCCTGAGTGTGGGAGACAAAAAAAAAAAACCAAAACACACACACACAAAGAAAACATTCACTTATGGGGAATTCTTTCTGATGCCCCTGCTAATTGTTAATCAGGTGCCTGTACATCAGCAGAGACCCAACACAGTAACCTGACCGGTAGGATGGGTCAGCTCAGAATAGCCAGCCCACTTAAGAAACAAAATCAAGAGTACCGCTTCCTAAAGCATCAAAATGATGAAAGGTGACTGTGACTAGTCATGGAGTTTATTACTAGTCCTTATTAGCATCCGTTTGCTCTGTAGGTTTATAAATAACTCTGAGAAGTGAACCTTTAAGGATATACTAAGAACCAAGACTATAATGTATTGAGAAAAAGACTGCAGAGATATAAAGAGTATATCCCTCCATTGCTCAGAGTGAATTTTCCCCTGACTTCCCACCATGATTCTTATACTGTGCAGATTTATTTTCAGCCTGTTTATCCCCACCCAACTCTAACTTGGGAGAAACTTGGGACATACCTGGAAAACAGCTGTAGACACTAATTTCACCAACATAATGCTATTGTCATCTTATGCTATCACCTGCTCAGTATTTCTCACAATGTGTTTTTTGAAGGATTTCTCAATATCAAATGTCAAAACTCTCTGACAAATCAATAAAACCTTCTCAGTGATCTGAGGCAGAGAATCCTATAAAATCTTGAAACTTTGAGATGAGATCTCAACCTCATGACACATGTACTTTTAACTCATTGTATATACCCTTCACTAGCAGCCTTGTGGATGTTATGGGAGAAACAAGGTACTTTATAAGTGTTACAGTTGTTGCAGTTCACAGGAATGTTTTAAATCTGAAACAAGATTTTGCTATGGCACTGAGAAGGATACCTCAACACTTGTAGAAGACAAAAATTAATCAGATGTACAAACAAACAAACAAAAAAAAAATCACAATTCTAAAGACATCTTAAGTAAGTAAAATAGCTGAAAGACTCAAGGAGAGTCCAGGCCTAGGCACCAGAGGAGTCAATCCTGTACTAAGTAAGGGAATACATGAACCAGAAGATGAACAAATGTTACTCCTTTAATTAAAAGTATACAAATTTAACCCCAATCCCAAACTATTTAATCATTACTTAAGTAAAACTAAAGCATTACTTACAATTCTGAAAGGCTTCAAAACAAACCATGTTTTATGGAAGTACATCTTGAGATTAACATTTCTTGCAGAACCTCTAAGTTGTAACTCAATAGTTTCATTGTGGTTTGCACTTGAGCCGGGATTATCCCACCAAGCATTCAAGCTATGCTTTAACACAGGCCAGCGCTGCAGCAGTACCTCCTCACAGCATGAGCTCCAATGACTTTGGTTCATTTGGGGTATTCTTGTTTTAACTCAGATGTACCACTGTGCTACAGCTCCTCAGGGAGCAGCAAGAGCCAGCTGCTTCCTCCAGGCTGGGAGCTGGGACCTGAGGTCAGGCTGTGCTGAGACACAGTCACACAAAGCCTGAACACAGCAGGCAAAGCTAGCTGTAGGTGAGAGGATCTCTCTGCATTTGCCAGATGTGGCAAAATAATGGTCCAGCATCCAACCAGGAAGCCCAGTCAGGAGCAAAAGGAGACAGGAGCAGAAGGAGGATGGGAGACACAGCTCTTTTAAAAGGAAGCTCAGACAGGGAGTGATAGCCTGGGGCTAGAGCTGACGTGGCCCATGAGCTGGGTGTGGGGATGCTCCAGGTGAGGCTGGTCAGGGCCATTACAATCTTTAGTGCCCTCAGGGTCCTGGTATAACTGTTGGGTTGCTGGAGCTTGAAATGGGTCTGTGCTTCAGTCAGTGATCTTTCTGTAGGCTGGGTAATGGACTGTACTGCTGGAAATTTGGGATATGTTCCTGAAGCCTATCTTGAACCTTCTACCACAGTTGGAGTTGTTATGAGGCTATTAAGGTTTTAGTCTTTCAGTTCAAATCCTTTTTTGATACTGACTTTTGTAAAATAACTTGCCCTAAAAGAAAGCTGTCTTTACCAAACTTGACTAGAAGTGTCTCTATCTCTATTATTTGGTGAACTTTTCCTGAAACATCCAAATGTTCTCAATAGCTCAATTACTTATCTTAAAAAGTAAGTTTGTCTAAATTTGTAGCTTTTTTTTCTATGCAACTGGACTAAGGTGAATTGAATGTGATTTTAATAAAAGACTGACCTTTGTTGCTGAAACATCTAATCTTTCAAGAACATTCAGGATTTTTGACGAAAGTGAAATGCCATGGAGATAGCTAAAATCAGCTGCTGTTCCATAGGCTCCATTCCTTATTTCTCCATTGTTTGTTGCATCCTGTGCAACCCTGGAAGTCTCACAAGTCTAAGGTTACCTGCAGAAGTTGAAGAGAGTTCTGAAATGAGAAGGTTTTTGGCTGAACAGAGCCATTCTTTTGTTGTAGAAATCTTTTGTTTCATATATTACAGCAGAAATAGACCATGTCCTAGGAATAGTTTTGATAATAATTGTTGCAATTTGGTCCCAAGGCTTCCATTATCTCATTTTGAATAACAAGCAATTTGAATTGCCTTTGATTCATCCTCAGGTACCTTAAAATATTCATATTGTACTCCAGGTGCAGTGCATGTAGTGCTGAATAAAGACACAGTAATCTTTGACATATAAAGATATGTTTTCCAACTTCCTCCAACTGTCTGACTGGAAGGGATCTCCTTAATCCTTGGATCTAGTAATTTGTTATTCCAGAATGCTGGTCTATAAATTCATTAATTTACACAGCTTAACCTTAAAGCCAATCTTCTTGTTAGTTTTTTTTTTTCACTCTTATTGTTTTCTACTGCTCCCATAAGAAGATGATGAACCCATCTAATCTTTTTAAGAACCTTCTGGCTCTTCTTAGCTTATCTTTATTCCTGGCCAATTTATATCCATTTATATATCATTTATACTTCTCTGTTTGCACTAGAATTATCTCACTGGATTGCTTTGATTACATTTCTCCCTTTCTAGTCCACATCGTACCAGTAGCTTAAAGTTATCCTTTGTCACTAATCACATTAAATTGCCTCTTTTATGTTTTTTCCATGTGAAGAGGTTTCCATGGGGTGAAGTTTATATCAGAAATACTTGTTGGAATAAAGATCCTTCATGCAAAAGGCACAGTTTTTTCATTATTACTTTATTCAACTTTACTAGTACTACTACTGCATCACTAAAATGTATCCCTTTTCTGTTACTCCATTCTGTCATGTCACCCGATTCTTTCTGCATGACATCTGTACACTAGTCTTTCAGCACAAAGTTTGTCTGGTTAATATAAAGTATATTACCTCATACTTCCGGTAGAATTTTCCCATTCTCATCTTTATTTTCTTCTCTCTTTTTTTTTTTTTTTTTCTCTTTTTTTTTTTTTTTTTTTTTTTTTTTCCTGAGAGAATCAAAAATGCTGGCATGGTACACTGCTGTGTGTTACTGAGATTCTCCACTTTGTGTTTTTCCAGCTAGAAAAATCTGTATTGTGGAACAGCTTATCTGTTACAAGTATTTCATATCCCAACAACATTAGAAACAAAGTACAGTACTAGCTGGAGAAGAATGGAGGCATTAAATCTGCAAGTCCCTCAGCACCTGCCGTTGTTTTCTGAAGTTAAAATGCACAGACTGAAGTGTTATTGGTTAAGAAATACCAGTGATTTCTGGAATTTTGTTGCTGTTGCAGGTGTGGCAGAGCTGGGATTGAATTACAATTAGCAGAAGATGATCCACTCACTTCTAAATTAGAGTTTGTTGCTCTAAAATGAGGTAGGTTTGGATTGGTTTTATTTTAGTGCCTGGAACATGATGTTCCACTTCAGTACTAATCGATTGCTCAGATCGGCAGTTTAGAACTTAAACAAGGAAGGAACAGCAAGAGTCACTTCACTTAAGTGACCTCATGTTTTTACCTCTTCTCTATGATCTTGTATAGAGCAGCCTAGAACGTGAATTTAGAAAGCACAGTGCCTAAATTCAATTTTCTTCATTACAGTGGAAAGCATTTGTGCTTACTTGTTGACACCCAAGGGTCACAGCAGCCTATAGTTTCTCCCTAGAAACAGAGTTTCTGCATTTCCTCTACAGGAATGGGAAAAGAGGATCAGTAATTTGCATGGAAGAAACCATAAAATGGTCAGCACAAGGAAGAGAGAACCTCCAAATGGTCTACAACCCTCCTGTGTAGTGTCCACAAACTCCAGGTTGAAAAAGAGTGTTATAAACAGAGAAGGTTTTATAAACAGTGGCTGATGTGCTATTGGGAGTGGTAGCTGCTGAGAGACCTGATGCCAAAAAGGGATCTTAGGAACTCCAGGTGTTTGAACTTCCCCTGTCGAAACCCTTTATAGTAGGAGAAAACTGGTAGCCTTATACTAATAAGGGATTTCCCTATGGTGAGAGAATCTGCCCCTAACGTGCAAAAGCTTTATCATTCATTTGCAAACTGGCACAAAGCAGCTAAAACTAGGGACAGAATGTGTCACAGGCTCCCTGCCCAAAAAGGAGAGCATTGCGGTGCAAAGCAAGATCAAAACCCAGAAAACACTCAGGAATGTAGGATTTTGAGAGCTAGTTTACCCACATACATTCATGGCATGGCTATACATATATGCACATAGAAATCAGAATATCTTTCTTTTAATTTCATTTCAGAGCAGAGCTTCCAAAGGGTCTGACTGGTACATGTTTCACCATCTTTATCTATACTCTGTGCAAGCTGAAAGCTGTCTTCAATACATGTTTAGCAAAAGTACTGAATGGTGACTGACACATGATATGACTGGAATTCCTCTGCAAACAAGCCATGCCAAGTGTTGCCTTCCCTTTATTATTACCAGTACTCCCCCTATAGAATACACTGACTGTGTCAGTCAGCCAAGGGGACAGGTGCCTTTATACATCATTATGAACTACCTTGTATCATAGTCTGGTGCACATGTATCATCTCTGGCTGGTGACATTTCTATTGTCAGAACAGAAGCAGACCTGTAAGAAAGGATCCTAACGTTGTGCCCTCCTTTCCCCAGAATTAGAGGGAAATGTGAACTTTGGATGTGTGGCTCACATCTAGTTGTCATTCCTATAGGAGCAAGTTCTTCCAACCACTCCTCGTTAGCAGAGATGCATGTGATACACTTCACATTACAAGAGACTCTGCTCATTAGAGTAGGTGGTCAACTGCCTACTGACTCGTGGGAAGCTATTTAAGGATTTATGCTGGGCTGCATCTTTATTAGCAGAAAGTTTTCAGCTGATCTCTGGATATTGCCAAAGTGCTCCCGCACCAGGTAGTATGGAGTTGTAAGTCAGTCTGCTCGTTATCCCACACAGCTGAAATCTTCAATTCATTGCAGAGCTTTCTTGGCTGTAGTTTGCTGTGTCTTACTGTGGTTGTTAACTCAACATCTAGCTGAGTAACCATTACTAAAAATAAACTACTGCCACTAAATTTTGTGGGGGATTTTCAGAAGTTCCTTTTAGAGTTTCCAGAGGGAAATTACTGATTTATGACAGTAATTAAAATTACATGTTTAATTTAAGCCAGCCAGCTAAGGCTGTGGTTAGGATAAAGAGAAAAAAGTTCACCTCACCCTAAAATAGCTATATAATGCAGGTGGGATGAATACGCTGCTGGGACTGCCTGCACTGAGCCCAGAAGGAGCCAAGACTTAGACTAGACACCTAATTTTTAAACAGGTAGAACAGGGGTAAACCTCAGCCAATATTTATGTATTTAAAATTCAGTACATAATAAACTCATGGTGTTCATGTGCATTTACAACATGGAATTTTTATTTTGATGCACACAGCTCAGTATATGTATATCTGATGCACAGGCAGCAGATATTGCAGACTTTTTTTGTGTGTGTATGCTTTTATAAAGCCTGCATTTCTTATATGATTGTTATTGATCACTGATCAATTTTCTGTCACACCTTTTAGTCAGATTCTTATATTATATAGGAATTAAAGGCTGAAAGTGATTTCACAGAGTAAAGAGCATTTCTTGCAATTGTAGACAATCCAGTTAAGAAAGTTATCACGATAAACTAAAATTAATCAGCTATTTGCTCCCTCTATGCCTGTAGGAAGGCTATCTTAGAACATTTTCCCTTTGATATTTGGAATATTCTCTAGACTTACAGCCTAAGATTTTTATTTTTTTTTAATCAGCAGTTCCTTCCTGGTTTTATGTCACCTTTGCCCTAGGGAATATATATTTCTTCTCCTTCTTTGCTGTTTATCTCTCACTCCCAATTTTTCTATAAAGAATAAATATATGTCTTTGGAGCACTGTTTTTTATTGGCTAATGAAACTGAGATCTTCTGATATATATTAACATAGGCTTTCTGTAGCTTTCTGTACCTCTTGAACTGTACCTCTGAACCTCTTGAACTTGATCATACACATGGTATTTAAAATGCTAGTTTATCAGTGCCAAGAAGAGTGGCAGTAGTATTTTCCTCTGTCTTATAGAAATACTTCATACATGTGTAATTATATATGGCTAAAATGAGATTTATAGACCTGTTGTGTAGAGTTATGGCTTTGTTGCTTATATTATAGCTCTAGACAATAATGGCTATTCCAACTGACAAAAAGAAATCAATCAGAAAGTAACAAATCATTTACTCGGACTTGTCAGGAGGCTATAGCAGATGTAAGAATATGAAGGAAACATATATGTAATGATTTATCTTTAACATAAGACGGCATATGATTAACATATCTGTAAGGTCAGACTGTGATAATAACATATACAGTGACCCTAATACCACTGATGGTATTGAAAGGATGTAAACATATTACTTAACCAAAAGCATACAGTCCCCCAATCATATTATGAGCTGCACAAACATACTCAGGTATTCAGGTGTTGATTTTACAGAATGTGCTTAACAAAGGGATAAGTGTTTAACTGTCCTATCTTTACACTACATTCAACAAAATAAGCAAGGAGGTTGGAAAGTGAAGGGAGCACATGACAACAGACAAAACCAACCACATACGATCAGCCATACTGTCTTGGTAAGCAAGGGCACACCACTTCCATCGGTTCTTGGTATATTTTATTTACTTCACCTCTAATACTACTTGATTCTTATCTGTGGATACACCCCCTGTCTCCCAGCTTTCTATAGCCAATAGTTTCAGGTTATGTCTTCTAAAACCTCATCTGCTTTCATTGTTTCCACTGCTCTTCCTTGCAAGTTACTTCCATTTTCTTTCTCTTACTTTCCTTTTTCCTCATTGTTTTATTCCCTGAAAGTACTTTTCAACTTTGTTTCTCTCTTCTCCCTCATCGCAAATCCATCTGTCTCCATTGAGGGCAGTGTAGTCAAGTAGAAAGATTCTGGGGCTTGATGAGATGTCAGTGATGCTAATTTTTTCAAACATTTTCTTTCATTTCTACAGTCCACATTTCCAATGACAAAACTCTGCCTTAACATATGTGTGTTGGTACCCCTTTCTAGTTACTGTAGCCAGAGAATTATATTTGGAAGCATTAAACAGCTAACTGTCTTAGTCTAGGATTTTATTATTATTATTGTATTGAACTCCTGTAGGAAAGATAAGCAGAAATTGACCTTCCATATTCATAGTAGCATGGCTTTATATTTCAAATAAGATTTTTTTTTTTTCCCCCTGTAGATCTTTTCTACTATTTTTGTGATTTACTCAATCATTTCATTCCCTAAGCACAAATGCCTGTGAGGCCATTTCGTACGAAGGGAATTAACTTGTTCTCCAGATTCAGAGTAGCCTTGAACAGCAGTAATTATTGGTTGTTTCGCCC
>NW_009623857.1:10714-60867 GCF_000690535.1 Cariama cristata
ACTCTTAGCAAGTTTCAAAAATAAACATATTTTACCCCCTTGAGCAATTCACATTATGCAACTGAACTAAATAATATGCTGGTTTTAACTTGTGATACTTGTGCCATTTTAAAATTTCAGGAACAAAAAAGCTCAGGAATATGTAGGTTTAGATATCCAAGTATCTTTCAATAAAGTGTAATCAGATTTATTTTTGGTCCTGAATCATTGTGAGAAAAAGATGTGCAGTTACTAGTGAGCATGCTTGCTTCAAGAATACTGCATTTCTACATGCTCAGAATAATTTTATATTCATTTTGATTAGAGCAAACCGCTTACTCTCAAGAGGTTGACAAACATTAAAGATTTCCACTTTAGTGGTTTACAATGACATCAAAGTGGCCTTACATCTTTGCAAAGACTGTTTCCTTGGTAACATGAAGCAAACTGTTCATTTCAGAGGTGCCTATAGAGAGCAACTGAGATTTTATTTTCATGTTAAATATCAAAACTTAATGTGGATAATGACATTGTACAAAATATACTACTGAGTTTAAAAGATGTTCAATCTTCAAGTAAATCGTACAAATAGTCACTTTGGAATATCAATAATTTCTAATTATATTTAGATAATGTTATTTGTTGGAAGCCAAAGTATGAGATGTTTTCATGCTTATGAAATGAATTTTAATTTAATGTAATTAAATAAATATGAGATTAAAAACAAAAAACAAACAAACAAACAAAGAAATCCAACCAAACCCAGAAAATGACTGTTGAAAAAGCACCCAGATTAAAAAATATTTCATGGAAAAGTATTCCCCAACACGTAAATTTTAAAGCATTTGCAAGTACTGTTTAGCTAACAATGAATGATTTATCTGTTGGGAATATCTTTCTCTGCTAAACACAAGCTCTATGCACACAGAATTGCAATGAAAAATAGCTCAAGTTTCATACAATCAATAAATGATTAAAACTTCTCATCCTTGCTCCATTTATCTATTAGGCTTTTTTGCTGTGTCTTAACTAAGATCCTGAACTGGAAATATATCTAAGCATGAGCTTAGCTTTGACTGAAGTCATCGGAATCTAGGGAAGATTTGAGGAACACATGCAAAACTTATGAATTCTCATGAACACCATGAAGTTGTTACAGCTGAAATTATCACACGTGTATATCTAAATGAATACTCTTTTTCTGACAAAGCATGTAAACATCTGTCTACCAGAACATCTCCACAAAGGAGAGAAGTTAAACTTAACTCTCCAGTTATGATCAATAATCACAGTGCTAAGGGGTTCATTAGAGATGGGAAAAGAACTATCCCTTTTTTTTCTTGATGGAAAGGGAAGAAATGTGAGGTAGGGCTTGGACAGAGCAATAAGAGAGAGTGGTGATAAAGAAATTCAACAGAACCCAGACAGAGAAACTTTATGGAGAGATACAGGGACCTTTCATGGGAGAAGGCAGGGATGTGCTTTTATAATCAAGGAGGTGGTATACAACAAAGGCAAAGTGTAATTTATGAGTGCTGAATAAAAAAACTGCAAAGAATTCAGCCCCTACCATCTTCCTATATACTCCTCCCCTAAATTATTGTAAGTAATGGAGGTGTAGATCTTTCACTGTAACTGTGATTATCTGAATGAGCCCTTTTTGTAATGGCCATGTAACGTCACTTTTTATTTACCATTCCTTTGCAAGTCAAGCTGTAGGTGTTCACATTAGCCTCATACTTCAAATTTTGTAAAGGTGCATTTAGTTTGCAGAAAATATCTAGTATACTTCTTATAAATAGTGGATTAGAAGATGCAACCCAACAATCTGCCTGATAACAAAACAGGAATTTTACCAGATCTCCAACAGGACATCATGCTCAACACTAAAATGTTCCATAAGGTACTTCTTGTTCTAGACTGAAAACATTTTTAAACGCGAACTATGCGTTACTATAAGGGCTAGTACAATGCTTTTCTGCAACTTAATAGCCAGAATGGGGATACAAAACATTATTCCCAGAGAGATATTAGAGAACAATGACTTTTCTTTCTTCCACTAGTTTCCATGACAGTACTCTAGATAAAGTTAAGAACTCCTGAAAACTGGAGCTCTTTTCTGTGGAGCATTGTGTTGAAAATACATTCATGTTATTGGGTGTTTCTGATCTGGATCCTTCTTCTAAGTCAAAGTTAGGGTGGCAGTATTTGCCTTTCTATGCTTCAGTTGAAAGACTTATAAATGAATAGTGGATATGGTCCAGTCTGACCTCATGGTTATAGTATAGAAACTAATTAAGCTGCCTACAGTTCCCATTGTAAGCTCATGATTACAGTTGATGGGTTTTGTTAGACTATTTGTTTACTTACTTGGTTTTGTTGGAGTAAATTAATTCAGCTATACATTTATCAGCTGATCAAAATAGCTACCAGATAATCTAGTATCTGCTGTTCTCAGCTTTTAACTTATAGCAGCATAGACTGTAATTAAGCACTATAGCCATTAACAACAACCAGCACCAAAAGGTGACAGGTTATTTAACACACGGAGCATGAGCAGCATAGTGCACCTGTAACAGTCATCCAGCAGGAAAAACCTAACACTTTCAGAGAAGACTTATATCACCAAAGAGGTGATGCATGTTGTCAAGAGGAATCATCAAGATGTAACTTGAGGTGCTATGGATAACATGGATGTGAGGAAGAGCTACTTTACTTAATCTCACAGCTCTGAAAAACATTAAATGTGCCATAATACTAGTCTCAAACCTAAAGTAACAGTGGAAAAACTACAATAGTCAGTCTTCATGTTTCATCACAGTTCTCCTGGCAGATGGTCCCTGAGACATTGATTTAAAGTAGCGCTACTTTTAACAAATATTTGTGGTTTTACCATTTTCTGTTTCTTGTATTCAGAAGAAAACAGCACATGACAATTTGCAAATTACAAAACCAAGACTCCCGGAATTTTTGCCTATTTCAGAAACTTCAGCAAGGGGCAATAAAGGTAAGTTATTTACATGTGGTACTAGTGTTATCAATTTGTTTAAACTCTTGTAAAGGGACAGAGATGACAGAAACTTTTGTGGTATGAACCTGGGTGCTCAGCACATGGGCTCCACACAGCTCCTCTTGCTTTACAGTTCAAATAATTCCTTCTATGTTTGTTTTTTTTTTTTTTTAATCTATCAATTGACACATTATTGTTATTTTCTAATAGTTTCATACATAAGACAGGAACCAGAACTGTATCAATGTTTGTATAATGCTTCCAACTTAACATGGAGAGAAAGGGGAGACTTCCACTCCTTGAGTGAGTGGGGTGAAGAGAGAGATCTTCCTGATGAGTTGAGCAAGGGCAGCATGGACCCTGCACAGTGGTATGGAGTAGTTTATGGGCAGAATCTGGGAAAAAGACACAATTTGGCAACAAATTCTATCACCAGAGACTGAACTGCCTCCAGCAGAGATCTTGGTTGCCATTCACAGTTACAAAAATGAATTCAATATCTTCTGAACTTACAATTTTGGATATCCAGTAGAAAAGGAGTATTTTATATGGCATGACTATAGCAATATTGATGGCAGTGAGAAGAACACCCATTATAAGTAGAAAGGTAAATTTCCAGAATAGTCTTTCAAAGGTGTTTTCCTTCCAAGTTAACCAGATAACACCAGGAATCTGCAATATTTTTTTCTCTCCACAAGTAAACACAGCTTTTGGTGAATGGCACCTTTTCAGGTGTGAGAATAACACGAAAATTATTGCAAGATTAAGAAACATTAACAAATTACTTTTGAGGAGTACTAGATTTTGCAAACATTTAAAAAATGTGATTAGAGTTGGTAGCGCCACAACTTTACAAAACTAGGATTTAAAGTTCATGCTGTAGCCCAGAAAAAACCTTTAGGATTTTTGTGTGCAAATAAGAGCTAAACACAGAAAAGTTTTCTTTTTAAAATAATAAAATCCATGAATAATGCAGATATATTTTTACTGATCACTGGAGTAAAAATAATTTAGTCCAAAAGAGGTAACAAAATTAAATAATAATGAAATGTAATAGAGCATTAAAAAGACAGAACTATTTAATTATGAAATAACGTATTGATATTCACAAACTCTCTATAAACAGAATAATGTGTGTAAGAACCTTGACTCATGTTAATTCTTCTATTTGCTTTTTGGTTTCTCTTTTTTTTAAACTGGCAATCATAGCTGAACAAAATTTGAGACAAAGTCTTAAATGTATCATTTTTGTAAATTCTTTCATTTTATTAAATCAGCTTATATTCATTTTTAGTACCTTAATTCTATTAGTTAATGAACCCATTTTATTTAGTTTTAATGTTTCGTTTTTTCATCTTTTTACTCTACTAGTATTTGTTCCTTCTTTTTATATGATAGGGTTTTTTTGTCCAATTTGTTTTTCTTTAATAAAACTGTCTATTTCTATCTAAACTAAATGCTTTGTGTACTTATTTTCACTCTTCAAACACCACTAAGAAACCTTCCACCCGGCAGCAGCAGAAGCCACAGCAATAAGCAGAATGATTTACTAGAAGTGAAATCCATAAAATGTGACTATCAGACCTTTGAGACTAAATCTTTAGTGCCATGCAACTGATTTGCATTCAGCTACGTACGTCTTCATGCAAATTAATTTTATTCTACTTTGGCTGTTAATGCATTAACAATATATTTAATTTCATTATTGAAAAACGTTATAATATAACTCCACATTAATCTGGAGATGTATATGTTATTCTTTTAGTAGTATACAACACAGGCATCTTTGGACAATATTGTCAGCAGGATGTTTTAGAGATTTCACCATAACCCCAGGTCAGTTCTTTGTCATAAGACCATCTACCAAGAAGGCTATTGTCTAGCTTAATTTCTTTCCCTCAGGAAAATATTAACTCCCTTGCAGGAATTCTATGAAAAGAAAATGCTTTGATAACCTTATGAGTGCTGTTACAAATGTATCGTTGCTACTGACCATTTTTTCTTTTTCTTCCAGCATATTAGACAATTAGTCATTTGAACTTGTGCAGCATTTTTCAAAGGTGTAACATAAGGAATACAATACTTCTTCACGAGTATACAGTTCAGTAGCAGAAAAGAAGTCCCACCACCAACCCAAATCCTTTTTTCTAGATGTTGCCCTCCAGTTTACCTTTGCTGTAATATTGTTAGAATACTTTTTGATCTTTCAACTTTTTTTAAAATTTTTTTATTCACCTGTCATTAAAAAGTATCAGCAAGGTGTTTTCTCATTTTGGTACAGTTACCTGCTTGAGCTACAGATTTGATGCCATTTCTGCTGAAGTCTTCAAACTACAATGACATTTCTTCTCATCTGAAACTAACTACATCTTCAATACCCCTTTTCCTGCCAAATCCCAAAACACTTGAGGAAGTTTACCATGTCACTGCCTCTCAAACAGTAATTTCCTGCTTCTGCTCCCAAGAGAATTCAAATTCTGCCAGAAAACTCAGAATTCAGAATCCTCCTTTTACTCTCCTTGGTTCTTTTGTTCCAACTCTACATCTCCTCACTGCAATGCAATGATCATCTCTCTTGTCAGTTCCTGTCACCTCTTACAGGCTTATAGAACTGCAAGGATGTATCCTAAGGAAGGTTTTGTGTTTGTGGTGCAAAAGATCTGTTGAACGAGTCACAGTTGCACTGTTCTCCAGATCCTAGCTACAAAATCAGGAAAATCCTTTGTCCTAATCTTTGGGATTCCTGTACTTTAAGACTTCATGTTAATAGTGGCTAAAACTGTGATCTTAATTTGTAGCTCTGTCTGCATGTGTGTATATGTGCACACTGTCCTATATACACACAAACACACAGAGATACAAATGAAACCTAGCAGAGAGTTCCCAATTTCAGTTTCTAAGTATAAAGAAAGTTGAATAAAAATATCTAGACAAAGTACATATTTGTGTTCCTCAGAGATTTGATTTGTCTAGGCATGTAATGTTTAATATTACAATGGCATAACTCAGCAATATAAAACGTTGCTAAAGCGATTTATATAGAAGATGCTCTACATGTTGAATGCATACTTTGCTGTTGATTGAGTGATATGCTGGAGTTGCTAATGAAAACCTAATTAGCTCTTAGATAAACAGATTATGGTTATGATGTGTGACATAAAGAGCAGTGATGAAGAAAATTAAGCAGTCTCCTAGCTCCAGAAACTGTATCAAAACTTTTTATTTTCAAGTGGAAAGAATAATCCTGCTGCATGCGTCTTATGGCTGGTTTATACTGAATTAGTCCTCTACCAACGAATCAAGACAGGGAAGCGTTTCAAAATGGAAAGCGTATGTACGCATCAACTAAATGGCAATATTTTACAAGTTTATTTATGAAATGATTGATAACAGGATACAAATGAATTATGTGAATTTAGAAAAATATATGTATAATGTAAAATAATTATGAGGCTTCAACAAATATTAATATATTTGAAAAACAAAATCATTATGCCAGTAAGTAAATCAGACAAAGTATAATGTAATATTGTACTATCAGAGCAAGAAAAATCCCTTACCTTTAAGGCTGAAAGGTATACATTTTCAGGAGCTGGGAACACCACTTTCAGCTAGAGGTGAGGCAGACCCTGCCTCGGCAAAAGAAACACAGCTGTGCTAGGGCTATGATGACCAAGTGTGACAGTGGAAAGCTGGCCAGCCTTGTCCATGAGTGGGGTTGGGGCAAAGTTTCTCTGCCCTGGGAAGAGAACAAATGCCAAAGCCTTATTCGTCTGTTTTTCAGGAGGCCACAATGTAATGTTTGAGTATCTCGAACAATGATAGCTGGATAGCCCCAGTAAGATATGCCTCCATCAACAAGAAAAAGAGCATCTTTCATTGAACACAATTTCCCCTTCCTTAGGCTGCTGTCCCAGCACAAGTCATAGTCAACCTTAAACCTTTCCAGGTTGCTGTCTTCTCACAGGTTAAAGTGGAAAATAAAATAGTAGAATGAAATATGGAGTATTTAATACAAAGTAACTGAATACCAGACAGAAAAACAATTCAGACACACATACCAAAGTAGCACACATACCAAGGTAGGCTAGGGAAAGGGACAGAACACAACCAAACTGATTATAGATATCTGATTGTTTTTCCCATAGAAAAATTGTTCACTGAGGAAACAGAAGCAGAGGGCCTGCCTCTACAGAAACACACAAAATCTCAAACTGTTTCCCTCACCCAAAGAAATAAAGCCAATAAAATCTGAAATAACTCCTGAAATACTTTTATAGAAATGTCAAACATAGAGGTACATATGGATATTGATTTTAAAATAGATGTCAATTGCATCATTTCATATTAATTGTTAAACTATTTTAAATTTATCCCCTCCAAGTGCAAAAACAGCCAAACTGATTTTTGACCTAGAGTATGGATCAGTTGCTTTCAATATATTTGAAAAACGGAATCTATTCTTTTACCATATAAAACAGCAAACTGGACTCTAGGCATCCCTTTCCAGAATCATCTGTGATCAGGCCACAGACTTCTTCATGACATAGGTGACTTCTGGACATTAGCAGGTCGATGTCTGCACCAGTCTAAGCAGTGGACCTCTTCTCCCCAGTGTTCTCATCTCTGACTCTGGTGACTTAAACTAAATCCTTTTCAGAAGGCTTATTTTTCAAGTACCCGGTGTCATTTGGGAATCCTGAACAAAAAGCAATTTAACTGCAACAATTTTTTAAGTCAGTGGGGAAAAGAATCATCACAAAAAAAGCCCCAACCAACAATATATAAAATCAGAGTTTACAGCTAGTCATGCTTAAGAAATGAGGAAAAGACAAAAGACAAAATACCTATCAAGACATCAAACACTGGGTCAAGTAAATATCCATACCTGAATTATAAGCATCCAGTTACAGAGTGTGAGAACCTTATCCTGGTGAATACTGGTACCACCTACAAATTCTCTCAGTTATGAACAAAAGGAGGCTCAGAGTGGCTCTTTTTGACCAGTCACGTCCAAATCAGAAAAAATGTGATCAGTAGCTGGCTTCTCTATAACAAGTACTTGATCAAAAATAATGTATCATTGGTTGCTAACCAACAACTTCAGGGAAGGATTCCATGATTTGGGATCTGTTTCCACGGCTTCAGGATGGGACAGCGAAAATTAATCTCCAGTCTGAAATCATGCCTGTACTGACTGAACTAACCCTCAACGTGGTTTCAGTGCTCCTTCCATTATGATTTAGATTTTCAGTCTCTTAAAACTCAGTGCAGAATCCCCACATACAGAAGAACAAAGCAAGACAGGATCCTTGGACAAAAATCCTGCTTATAGGGAGAGCCCTTTTTTACCTAAAGTTCCTTACCCAAAGAAAGACTCTTCCTCCCAAATTTCCAGTATCCCTTATTTAAGGCTGTTTCTGTAGAGTTCCTGATATTCTTTTTGGAAGCACAGTACTAGTAAGTGTAAGTGGAAAAGAGGGAATGGCACAAAAAGATTAAAGGCCTTTTACAGTAGCCTTAGAAGAAAATGCTCCAGATTAATCACCTCAAGCCCATTGTCATTCTGAAGAAGTTACCTACCATCATGTCTGTTTTTAATTAAAATCCATTAATGAGCTACATCCGTTCGCCCTTTTAGACTTGTGTGTTAAGTACTTTTGTTAAAGTACAGATCACTATGAAATATAAAATTCAGCAGAAAAGACACTTCACACTGCAAGATATATCTTGACTTACCAAAGAAGGAGACTGATCCCTCCTGAGACAAAAGGCTGTTAATTGATCAGTCACGCACAGGATATGACATCTGATCTTAGAAAAATATTAATGTCTATAAGGATAGGAACTGACAGTACTTTAGTGAAGAGGAACAGTAAGACTGTCTTGGGAATAAGAAAAAAATTTAAAAGTTTAATGGGTAAAGATTAAACTTACCTGAATGGATTTCAAGAGTGAGATTTTATTATGGTCAGAGTTTTTTTTAAGTAAGAGTTGACATGATTCGGAGAAGTTCTTTATTGGACACAATCAGAGATCTAAGGCTTGCAGAAAGAATTCTTGATGAAATGGACATCAGAAAAGTCTTTAGGAAGTCATGAGGATAAAGGAGTGAGAATTTTCATTCCATCACCTCTGACTTTTATAAATACTTGTAGCAAGTCTGTCAATTCAGCTATTGTGAGCTTAATATTTTTAAGATATGTTTTACCTGGAATTATATTGAATTAAGAGTTATTTCAAGGTAGCTGAATAACAGAAAAATATTTCTCTCCTGGGGTTTGTGTACAGAGCACTCATCTTTAAAAAAAAAAAAAAGTAAAAAAAATCCCAAGCATAATTTGCAAACCATCAAAAGATAAGCAGAATGCACATCCCAGGCATTTGATAGGCAGTTGATATCCCTGCCTCTGGGAAAGTAAAAAATATTTTACTTTTCCTGAGAGACACTGGGAAAAGCACCATAAAAACCCAGCAGTCCCTCAGAGATATTGGGAAGATCCAATCCTGAAGGATTAAGGCCACTAAAGAGGACTGGGAGTGCAGTCTACCTGCCGCACTGGCATCCCTTCCATCCCTCCTTTTGCATATTAAGGCAGTAATTTAAAGTTACAGATCTCCCACCTAGCTTTTAGATGTCACCCCAAAAGATCATGTGAGTCTTCCAAGTCCTGTATTATAACCTGTCAGCCTCGCCAAACACATGACATGCTAATTTAGATCAGATGGCCTTGGAAATGTACCTCAGATAAATGAATTGAGCCCTAGTCTCATTCTTATCTAATGATGACGGTCTAATTCATATAGATGATAATTCTTTGGGATGGGACAGACGTAGAAGACAAATTCAAATCTTTTTGTGTTTAATCCAAGCAGAACTGATCCAACAGTAGAGTAGCCAGACAGTTAATTCACTAATCCTGACTAAGGAATATTCTGCATCACGTTACTTCTGCCTGCTTCCAAGTTCGTGGTTTGTAGATGTTTTCAGATCATCTTACTTTAACCACAGACTGAGAAAAGTTTTGAAATACGAAGCATTTTCTGAAGTTTGGAAAACTTTCCCTAACTGGAATTTAAAGTCCAAAACAAAAGCAATTGTTATATTTGTAAGTATTTGCTGGACAAAAATTGGAGAACTGCTCTAACTAGTCCTACATAAAAAAAAAAAAAATAAAAAAAAATAGACTAAAACAACTGAACTATGAACAACGAACAACAGTAATCTTTTTCATATTTACGTTGATGGAAGGTTAAGATACAGTTCTGTTTTCCCAGTTAATGGATTATGTACACTGATGGTCTTAAGAATATATTTGAAAAAGGAGAAGGAAAAAAACAGACTATTTAACGTTACATATCAGATAAAAATATTCACCCTGAAATATTTTGGCTGAGGGGAAAAGTGTTGAATCCTAACTCCACCCACTTCCAGTGGTGTCTGGGCTAATTCCAGCATGTTTTTGTTCAGACCTCTGTCAGCAATGAAAATGTCGAAGGTTAATTTACTGGTGTACTATTCAAAATAAATAACTTCATGCAAAAGGAAACAAATCTTGTCATATGTTCCAATAATTAGTTAATCCAACATCAAAGAGAGAATGAAAAATATATAGTTGCAGCACCCTTAAGAGATGATTAACTTGTTAGTTATGACTCAGACAACTTCTCCCCTTCTTCTCCATTGTCTGGAGATGGAAATTGTAAGGGCTAGATTAAAAAAACACACAAACAAACAAATGAAAACCAAAACCAAATAGAAACACAGAGAATACAGAAAAAGGCTAAAAGCTATGGAAGTCCTAAACTGTTCATCACCTATCCAACTGCTGCCTAATCCTGGAAGTATCCACACTCATCAAGTACATCCCCAGTTGAACTCGAAAGTTCCCAAAATACCTGGATTTGCACACATTCCAAACTGCTGCAGTCTGTGGAAAGAGGCACTTGGCTCCCATGAGGCAGAGACATCAGCACCTCTCCCTCCGAGCTCTCTGTGCTCTGTTGCATTTGGGGATACTGAGGTTAGCCCCATAATGAATGCAGGTCTACATATTGCCTGTAAAACAGCCCAGGTGTCAGGCTGCCACAGGGGCCAGGATCTCACTGGCGGACAGGAGCTGTGGGGGTGGCAGGGCAGGCCCTTGTGGCCTGGACCCATCCCACCACCTCTGTCAGGGAACTTGTGGCTGGGAGCACTGGGGCAGCTTAATGATGAGAGTACACACACGAGACAGGACATCTCGGTTCAACATCATCCTAGTCCAAAAGAGTTTCAAGTCCATAAATCTTGCCATTGGACTAGATGATTGTTTAAGGCCCCTTCCAACTGAACTATTCTACTCCTATTCTATTCTAGTCTATTCTAGAATATCAAAACTGTAATTGCTAGGTGTTGCTAAACTAGAGCTGGCAACAAAGATCTTCCATCCCTCTGTGGAAATCATGGTAGTACATAACAAAGAGCATATGGCTCACAGGGCCAGTGCCCTCTCAGCACTGTGAGCTGGGTGGTTCACTCCCTCCTCAGCCATTCATTCGGCACACAAAGCATCCAGCAATTAACATTTTCTGTCCTGAGCACAGCTATTATCACAATCAAGGGCTTGTCTGCACAGTCAACTGTGTCCTGTGCCATGATATGAAGTTACTATCTGCTTGTTGCTCTGAACTTAACTGGATGCTCCTGGTACATTTGGTGTGGTTGCATGTTATGAGCTACCACCACTCAGTTTCTTGAGCCAGTGAAAGCACTGTGTGCGAGAGAAGACTGCAGCTTTACCATTTGCCACTTGTAAAGATTCTTACTGAAATCTAGCTAGGATACTACCACACAATACCACTCTGTGCAGTGTACACATGCCCTCAGCATGCACAGGAGGCACCCATGGAGTATCAGGTGGAGATGGTTTCTTTCTGCTGTGAGGTGCTGGAGTAGCTAGGCAAGTTGCCAAGAAGAACTCAGTTCCATAGAGAATTAATTCCTTGCATGCCAGCTCTTAACAATTGTAAAATACAAAGTGTTCCAACAGTGAACTTATTCCAACTGGCTAACTGCTCTAGATACATAGTCATTAATGGAGTTTAACCTAATTCTGTCTCTACAAAACTGCCTTGTAGGAAACAAAGATAAAAGCTAACCAAGAAAAAGACAGAAATAGATCTGTACAGAAGCAAGAGCTGAAGCAAAGTCTTTATAGAGTTGTAATTATTTTAATCTGAGAGACCCTTCATAAATTCCTGATTAATCTACCATTAGGAAGAAAGAGGACTTTAGTACTGAAGTTGCAATGTATTTTAATCAGTGGAGTGGTTCTGAATAGATTTAGAATTTGATTTCCTCCGATTTCATCAGAGTTCCACTAATATATGACAGTCTTATAAAGATACGCTTGAGTTCCTGGTGCTTGAGTTCCATTTAGATTTGATTATTTCTTTTTGACAACTTTGGGTAGTATCTTGGGGATGAATCATTTAGCATATGATTTAGCACAGCAACATATTTCTTGAGAAATTTAGATCCCCAGTGGCACTGAGTCCCTCCTGACTATCATGGACTTGCAGAAAAACGTTCACAGGTATGTTACTTTGAAGGATTGATCCTAATGAAAGTTTCCCTGTGCAGAGATATAGAGTGCTTGGACCTGAATCTGAAGAAAGGTTTGGTTAATTGAGCTATCTGAAACACTGTGTCATAAATCAACTGAGAACACTGTTCATTCTGACATTTCCAGTCAAGTAGAGTGTTAAAGTACTTTCTTAAAGTCCCCAAATATGACAACTGAAATTAAGAGCAGAAATCCACAAAGATCAACACTTTAAAAGTTCAGATTTGTCCATAAGTTTTGATCGAGTTTTGTGGAGAAAATGAAAGCAAGAGTCAATAGACAGGAAAGGCATGGACAGTAATCTTTTTCCTTTTTTATCCTTACCTGAACTTAGATTCTCCATTAAACTCTTCCCATCTTGGATCTCAGTTTAATGACTGAACATAACTTAAGGCAAGTCATATGTAATTTAGTGAAGGCAGGAGCTGAAAGATGAGAAGTAACAGCAAACTAAATTTCTATTTGTAAATATTCTTTTTTGTTTTCCCAGAAAGTCATCAACACTGCACTAATTCTGCTCATACTGAAGTCAACAGCACTTTGGAACTAACTACAGCATTAGCAGAATTAGGGAAAGTGATGAACACGCTTCAGGAGCCTACACTAGTGTGTAAATGAGAGCATAAATGTCGGGTGAATCCTTTGCCCTTTTGTTCCCTAAAAATTTCAAATCAGCCATCCAGTTCACGTAATTAACATGAAACAAATCAATTAGCCAACAAAAAATATTTAATGATCTGAGCCCATGGGATTTAAAAGATGACTTACAACTTTAGGATTGCTTAAAGCTCTGGCATACCTAAGGTCATCGAAGTTGTTGGGTATATTGAAATAATACATCTATAACTATGGAGACTCCTTCCTTGGGTGACTTTCTAAGATTATAGAACAAACTCCTGTATGAAAAAAAAATGTACCATAACTTTTTCATCTTATGTTCAAAGATAGTTTTGACCTTGCCTCCAATAATGTGGACACATGAAACAGAGAACAGGTATTTTAGACTAACCTCCCAAAATCAGTCCACTGACCGCACTGTTTCCTTTCTTCTGGAGAAGATGTGGGAGATAGGAAGAAATGTTATGAGACAGATGTTGGTCATGGAAAGTTTTCAGATTCTTGAAGTTATGTAAAGAACCTGTATAGAACAGGTTCCCAGTCTTCTGGGAAAAACAAATGAGCTCCAGAAAATTACTTTGACTTTTTTTTAGGTTTTGCAGTGAATCATAGTCTAGCTTCTGTAGGACATATGTCAACATTGTCCATGAATTTTATTATGATGTTATTAAGCCTATTAAAAAAATATATTGACCTATTTCTAGACACTGATGCTAGAAGTCTGGAGTGGAAACTACCTGAGAAGATTTTCTTTTGCACAACTAAAATCATTTAACAAAATATACTGCTACTGGAAGTCATGGTCTTGTGCAGAGCAATTCCCCATGTACGAAATAAAGTATGATGATCATCAAACCACTTTCTGTGTCTACTAAAAGGTCAAATAGCACTAGTAACTGATGAGCAACAATACAATGATGAGCTTTTAACCAACAAAAAATTATTGATGGTAACAGTGATTTGTGGAGACGTCTCTTCCCTCCTTCTCCTTGTTAACAGAAGAGTTACTTTAGGTACATGCCATCCTCCAGCAGAAACCACCAGTATGCTTAGTTGGGAGCTTTTTATAAGTGCAAAACATTTCAAAAATTTCTTCCATTTAAGTTAGAGATGAGGAAATACTAATGAAGATACAAAGATAGGCAAATTTCAACAAAAAAGTGAAGTATGTATGTGGATAAAATTACCTGAAAATTTATCACACGGCTGAAATCCTCAAAACTCTGCTCACTGTGGACTTGCCTACCTGCACAAGAGGTAGCTGAACAGGACAATCATCCATTTCTCTGTGTGTGTTTGTAACTATTTCAGACTGTAGCCTGCGCACAAACCTTGATCATGTGCTTCCTAAGGGAGTATACTTGCTCCCACTTTTCAGTGTGATGCTTTCTTCCTGTTGAAACCATTCCTCTCAGTGTGAACAACTAAATATTACTTGGAGCAGAGATTTTGCCTGACCTTCTCACACCTGAGGGGAGGGCCTTAACCAATAAAAAATGCCATCAGTTTATTCACCTTCAGTATTCTTTACATGGTATGTTACTATACAGCCTCACCTGAAATATCATTCTGTGTGGTTGAAATTAATGAGAACTACGCACTGCGAAAGAATCAACAGCTCTAGAAATGTCATGATCTCTATATCCTTTGTATTCCAGTAAAACTTTTTATCGAATCTGATATCTTTAAAGGAAAAGTGGTGATTTTAGTGAGATTTTCACCAGAAACCAGGCCTATTGCATGTATCTCAAGCCTTTTCTCATATAACTTAGCAGGCTGCCGCACAGCCTAGAAAAGCCAAAGCTTGTGTGTTAACAGTACCTTGGTCCCTTTTTGGTGTAGGACGGAGGATTAGATTACTTTCCCTTTACATTTGGAAATACCTATTTTTAGCTGTATATTTTGAAACTGTGTTTACCCTATCAGTGGAGAAAACAATTAAAAATTCATTAAGAAATAAATTTCCTATGACTGCTACTGTCTTACAACATAAAGTATTAAAATATTTCCAACATATGATATTTAAAATATAGCTGGAAGAATAATAATACTTTGTCTGGTTGATTATTTTAAAAACAGCAGCATAGTAATCATATTAAGAAAAGATGTGTTAAATTTGGCAAAATCATTGGTTGCAAATGAGTTGGACAGGCTGTTCTATCCACAAATCAATGCCAAAGGAGGATGACTTTGCTTCTAGCTAATTGTCCAACTAATGATCTGCTTAAGACAGCAAAGTACATTGTACATAAGTTACCATTTGCTCTTGAAAACTGAATCTTTTCTTACACAATCACTTTTTCTCAGTCATCAGAAGTTTTCAAAATTCCAGAAAATGTTTCATTTCTCCTAGCACAGAATGGATAATTTGCTAGCGCTTTGTACTTAAAGGACATTAAAATGTTTTCCAGTTATTAGAAATTACTTTGAATGTCAAGTGAGACCATGTAGAATTTTGTAATTTTTTTAAAGGAAGTATGAGTATGCAGGATGGAGATTTTCATTTTTTTTAACTAGTAATCTCATAATTATGACAATCTGATCATGTTCAGTGTGAAATTTAGGACAAGAATGCATTCGTAAAATGGCAAATTACAGCTCAGAAATGAAGAGACATTCTCTGATCATAAATATATTACCTTAAAACAAACTGCAACAAAGTGGAAAAAAATCAAAATATATTTCTTTCATTGGTATATAACAGCTCTCAGATACCTGACTTACTATCTTGATTTAAGGAAACAAAATTACTTTCATCAAATTCAGCCACAGTCTTTGGCTAAAAAATCAACTTTTCAAGATATTTTGAATCTTGAACCTAGACCAAAGGCTGAATATGGATTGTTTTTAAGTATTACACACTGAGAGTTTTATTAAAACTTTATTGGTGCATACTTGAACAATTTTATATTAGTGGTATTATACTGATTTTAACCTGGTTTTCTTAAATGTCTTAAAACATCTGGGACATACTATGTCCAATACTACCTCAAATGCAGTATCAGAATATTTTCTTTATTTAAACAGTGGTAGACAGTTTTCTAAATACTGATTCCGCTAAAGCAAAGCTTCAGATGAAGATTATTTTCTTTTACATCGTACATGTGTGTTTACTTCTTAAAAACTAGAGATATTAAAACTAATCATAAATACTGCAGTTCATGATAATTGAATTCAGCTTTTGAAGGCAAATCTATACTTCATAGAACACTAAATTATATGCTAAGCACTTATTTAAACTGTGATTCAGAAAGAACACATTGGAAATTCTCTTCTTGTTGTTTTCCCATTTTCCAGCAGAAAAAAAATGGTCAATTACTTCGCAGAGAAATACTGTTGGCCTTAGATTTGAGAGATGAAAATTACATTGGTGTCAAAATGGAAGACTTCTGGGACTGAACAGAAAAATTCTCAGATACCAAAGTAAAACCTGTGGAGGTAGAAGGTTTGGAAAGACACACCTAGGGTTTGGTGGCAGGTGCCTGAGGTTTCAGCATTGTAACTCAGAACAGAAGCACAAAAATTAAATCTAAGTTCCATATTAAGCACTTAGTATCTGTGGATACAACTACTGTTTTTAATTATGCTAGACTGTACAAGACAATATTGGCTTTAACTGAATTTTTGCTTGTGTGCTCAAATGACTGAATATAGGCAACTGGAGATCCGTTCAAATGCATTATACATCCCAATAAGCAAAACTACTGATGTTCCTCCTGCCTGGCAATAGGAATCTTTATTTGCTTCAGAAAAGAACTCTCTTACCTTATGGATTAAAAAAGAATAGAAAAGAAAAAATCTACCCTTTATTTCCACAATAGTACTTTGAATGATATGTTCATTAATTCAATTAAAGTTAACTAGGTTCATGGTATCCTGGGGTAAGGTCACAAAGAACTCACATGAAAGTAAATGTTGTCTTAACAATCATATCACATCAAACACAGTAAGGAAAATAATCAAAAAAAATTATGACTCTGAAGCAACTGCAAGTTCTCTTAGGATTACAGAAATTCACAGGAAGATCCTCAAGCTGGTTTTACAGAAATTCAGAGGAAGTTCCTCCAACCAGTTTAACAGAAAATTGGAAGTTTTCAGGTACAGTATAAGCCTGATTCTAATATCAGCTGCTCACATCTTCCTTTAATTTGATGTAATGAAGTGCATTTCATGTTTATCTCAATCTGAGCAAGATCAGAACCAAATTCTATACGGAGTTCAGGAAGTCCCTGATTGCCTCAAGTAAAGGAAAGTTCGAAGGGAAACGGGGAGAAAAATGTGCAGACACAGAAAACATTTTCATGTGTTCTTGCATTTGCTGATCCAGAACTTACCAAACACCCTGCTCCCTCCGTCTTTTCCCACTCTAGCTTTCCCAAGCTGAAAGAAGAAAAGAATTAGCTGAATAAAAGAGCAGCAAAGAAAGAGGGAGAGAGAAGGAAGGAGACATGTTAGAAATCAGCTTCTTCAGCAGGCTGCAGATAGCAAAAACTGTGTATTTTCAGTTCTGTGACCTTCCTAGATCACTATAATAAACTAATTAATCTCATGTCAGTAAGAAAGACCATTAAAGAAGCAACTTGGAGCTTGGTAATAATTAGTTGCTGATTGCACTGATCACAGATTTCTCCCATCTGAAGGGCTCTCTCCCATCTTCTCAATCTCACCAATAAGAAATTCTGATTTATTAGTAGAAATTGATGGGAATAGGGCATTACTCTTTGTAGGATTTTTATTTTCCTAGATGAGAAACTCAAGAGGTACTCATTGTGAGGAACAGTAAATGTATGGAGACAGGGAGCAAAACTTACTGCAGATCCTGGTGGAGGAAGCATTTATGTCTAGCCTATTGGGAAGTTTAAGGAAACAAAAAAGGGATAATGGGAGACACTGGAAGAAGGAAGATGATGAGAGAGCTGTGGAAAGACAAAACTAGGAGGTCAGGAGAAAGTAGTTCAATGAGAAAGAGAAGCAGGCTTTGAAGCTCATGAAGAGGACAGAAGTCTGTTGGGGACAACCTAGGAACAGAGAGGAAGAAAGGCACAGGGCTCACCTCCTTTAATCTGGTCTTAGAAGAAAGCAAGCATGATTAGTACAAGCTTACTAATGGAAAGCAAGGACTCTTTAGGTATAAAATAAATTGGACTAGCGGGATGGAAGAGCATTTGCATTTGACAGGGGTGGGATGGCTCTTACCAAGCTGGTGGCATCATTAACCTAGCACCTATGGGAACTTTTTCTACCAGGATCAGCCAAGAGGTGGAAGAGGTAGAGCAAGAAAGGTATGGCTCAGAGAGTTATGGCTGCACGGGGAGAGAAAAGCCTGAGAAGTCCTGAAAACACAAACTCCGCAAAACAAATTCTTTTGCCTGCTGTGAATGCTTCACATTCTTTAAAAGTGAAGCTTAATGTTCAGTGTACCAACTAAAATGTTGGTGCTGCACAGCACTGTGAGAGTACATCAGATGATTAGGAAAGGTGTACCTGACAGCTGTTGAGAAATATTCATTAAAAGTGCAGCAGAAGAGCACAACTCAGAGGTATTCTACAGGGATCGATACTGTGTTTGAAATATATTCAGTACTACACTGAATTAATTGAACAACTGTTACGTACAAACTGTGCAGGTAAAACAAAGGGTGGTAGTATCATAAATAGTAGTAGGGACAGTACAAAAGACAGGGCAATATTCCTATCATGATATACAAGGGTCAATCACACTGAGTGCATTTTTTTCAGCCACAGACAAAACTACACATATGCAATATGAGATGCTGAATATGTACTGGAAAAAATTCAAAGGCATATCCTTTTAAAACATTTTTAAATTGTTTTGAAAGAAGAAATATAACTAGGATTACTGAGTAACAACAGTGTCGTGGTTTAACCCCAGCCAGCAGCTAAGTACCACACAGCTGCTTGCCCAGTCCTCTCTGCCCCCCCAGCTCCTGGTGGGATGGGGAGGAGAATCAGAAAAAAGTGAAACCCGTGGGTTAAGAACAGTTTAATAATTGAAATAAAGTTAATAATAGTAATAATAATAGTGATGATGATGATGATGATGATGAAAAGGGAGATAACAAAGAGACAGAGGGGAATAAAACCCAAGAAAGACAAGTGATGTACAATACAATTGCTCACCACCCGCTGACCGATGATGCCCAGCCCATCCCTGAGCAGCGATCAGCCCCTCACAGCCAACTCCCCCCATTTATACACTGGGCACAACATTCTATGGTATGGAATATCCCTTTGGCTGGTTCGGGTCAGCTGTCCTGGCTGTGCTCCCTCCCAGCTTCTTGTGCCCTTCCTCGCTGGCAGAGCATGGGAAACTGAAAAGTCCTTGACTTAGGGTAAGCACTGCTTAGCAACAACTAAAACATCAGTGTGTTACCAACATTATTCTCATACTAAATCCAAAACACAGCACTGTACCAGTTACTAGGAAGAAAATTAACTCTCTCCCAGCTGAAACGAGGACAAATGGGGAGGTGATTTTCACTTCTTCTTATGGCATGGTAAGACCAACACAACCATAATGAGTAGCAATGGGGGTCCATACTACACAAAAACATTACTGAAAAATCACAAAGGGTGCAGAAAAGTATTCAAAGGCTAGAGAAAATGTCTTTCTGTGAGAGATATAAAGAATTCAGTCACTACAGTTTGTGCAAAAGAAAGTTAATGACAGTGGCTTCACACTGGCCTAGAGAGAAAATTTCTGTTATTAAGGCACTTGCTAAGCTGTAAAAGAAAAGAAAAGCAAAAACCAATGTCTGGAAGCTAAAACCAGACAAATCCAATATGTAAATGCACACAGTTTTAATGCTGATTAATGAGTGGAAAAATAATTACCAGAGGAAGTGATAGATTTTCTTTCTCTCTTGATTTCTTCCCATTAAGACTGGCTTTCTAGAAGTTAAACTATAGCCAAACCAGTTAATAGGTACAGGAAAGGGATAGCTGGAGATCAGCTGCATAACTGTTTACTAATCCTTGTATACTTAGGCATTCTAAGTCCTTGAATGCATCTCAAATTTGGGAGATTAGCAGAGCACTCTTAGCAGGCATTCACTAGTCCTTGCTTCACTGGTCTTTGGGGGACGGTGATGGGAGAGAGGGTTAATTTGTCCCAACAACGGATAAGGAACCTTTCTAGGTGAACTTCGGCTGCCCATTTGTATTTCAAATGGCAGTAAGCTGTAAAGTTCTTGTGCTCGACAAGAAGAAAAGATCTGCTTTGAAAATAATGATAGTTTGGGGAAAATTATTCTACTTTGGTAGGTGACCACTGTTTTAGATGCAGAGGTCACCATATGACTTGACAGTGGAGGGAGAAGGCCATTCCTTACTGACCTGTACTTTGCATCACTGCAATAGAAGCAAAATTTGTCCTTACATATCTTTCTTCTAGAGTCAGCCCAGACTGGAATGTCCTTTAGTTTGTACAAAGGTATGGAATGCATGAATTACAGAAAGTATGTATTCTTTTGAGGAATGTGCCTATCCAACATAACGTTATCTCCAGGTTCCTGTCCCTCAGGAAATCTAGTACAGAGGCAGCTAGAGAATAATTAAGGACAACAGTTGCTTTAATTATGAATGCCTTTGCTTTTATCCATCTTAGAAAAGTGGCTTTAATATGCAGTCAAGTGTTTGTTAAGAAGTGTCTCTCAATGCCAATTGTCCACACATATTTGTTGTTACAACCCCTAATCACATAGATGTAGCTTTTTCATACAGAAGGTAGATAATGAAGTTCTGTCTCTCTTCTTCTATATACGGTTTACCAAAGTGGTAATCGTCATCCAGTTTGGGCTTACTTGGGATATAAAGTGCTCTGGGCCTGTTTCTCAGGATAAGCTTCCTTTGAGAAGACGAGATGTGTGAATTGTGGTTCTGTCAACATTTTTCTTCTTATCTCTAAATGTAGCTGCAGCCATTTATGTTGTCGAAAAAGCAGAATTCCTAAAGGTTTCAAAAATATTTTTTTTACTAATCGTGCTACTGATTGCACATTATAGAACTGTATGGATCGACATTTTCAAAGGAAGAAAAAAGAAACTTTCATTGCAGAATTAGTGGTAGGAGGCACGTGCTGTTATAATGGACTTAATGGGTTTGAAATGTTGATTTTTAACAATGTATTTAACCCAAAAGTGTAAAAATGAAGCATTTTAACAGCTGCTGCATATTTTATAACTGATTTAATTGACTATGCCATTTGAGACATGAATGACATTTTAGTTGACAAAGTTCACTATAAATTCAGCTGCTGGCAATGTAATTAACCCTAGTAATTTCTTCATCTGTATGTTTCCAAGAGGTAAGATTTCTGTGTTTTTGCAGATGTGATAGTTAACTGTGTCTTTTTCTTACGGGATGATACCTATGTTTCTTTTTGTCTGTTTATTTGTTTTATTTCAGACAAAATAATGATTGAACTTGGCATAGTAGGAAGAGTATATTCTTCCTAGAATAAGAGATACAGCACTGAAGAGTGGAAACTGGAGCAACTACCTTTTACAAATAACTCAGTGATATTCAAGGAGTAAAGGAGAAAGTTGAGCATCATCTGTCAGAGTTTCTCAACAAAACAACATATGAAATCTCTGGCATAAGCAGTGAAAAATAGGTCAATTTGAATTTCAACAGATAGTTTTAAATATGAATTTGCATTTTTGGATGAAAAGAAAGCATAGGCTTGTAAATGTTTGTCTGCATGGAATAGTTAGTGCAGCATAATTGCACTGCAGTGATTTCTTCCCACTAACTCCGTGCCTGGAAAACCACTCTGTGCTGAGAGATCCTATGCTGAATCCCCTTCTAGATAAAGTTACATCCTTTCTGTAAGTGTAGAGGAGCCTCGGGAGATTAACCTTATTAGGCTAAAGCTAACCTTTTAGTGTTTAATCTACAAGTGCTTGTGTGCTGTAATTTAGTAGCTGCCCAGGAAGAAAATGCTGCTATAAATTATTTCCCTCATTTACTGTGGATTAACTGATCTGTGAAGACAAACCATAAGTCACCTGGGTACCTTTGAAATTTATACTCACATTTTTAGCTTCATAGAACAACCACTTTCTTGTCATCCTCAGACATAACAATCAGAGTCTTGACCTTGACCAGGGTCTAGGAAGCAGTAGTTACTCAGAATCAATCTTTAGAAATACTCAAAGGCAGAAAATCATGTTTTGGAGCAGTTTGCTTTCTAAGAAACCCCTGTAGGTTCCTGGTTGATTTCTAGGGCTAGCTACAGAGGCAGTAATCATAAAAATACACCTAGTAGGTCATGGCACTTATTTCCAACACTACACAATACTGCATTTTTTGAGGCATTTTTACTGGTCAACTAAATTTAATGTGAATCAAGACAGCAGGGATCCTGGATTTAAATACAAGTTTTTTCTGTTCTGATGCATATAAGCAGAAGACTTTCTGGGAACAGCGAAAGCAGGCATCTAACAGACACTTGAAGCAGCCAATGTTGATTTCCAGGACATCCTAAAACTAGAAAAAAATGAAGTAAAGATGTGATCTGGAATTTTTTTTCTCTGAAAGTGTGCAGAATGTTTGACAAATTCTATCAGAACTTTTCAAACTGTTTGGGCAATGAGTTTTGCATCTTAGCCTACAGATCCATACATCTTATTTGAATTACTACTTATCTTTAGCAATATTTATTAGCAACAGATTATATGTGCAATCAGATGGGTTAGCAAAATCAATAAACTCCAGCATTTCATTTTTAACACTGTCTTAACATTGCTTTCCAGGCTACAGAAAGTGAATGTAGTTCTAATTCATTATATATAAGGCATCTGTTGTAAATACATAACTTTATTTGAGAAGGGCAGAGATATTTTGAATTATATAGATGTTATTCAGGCTAATGTATACATCACAAATTTGTTATGTGATAATTCTAAGAGTACTAGCCTTAAAAACATTTTCCATGAAACCTATAAAGGGATGAAGGAGAGAGAAGGCAGAAGAAAATAAGGTAGCCCACTCATCATGGTTATTATATGGCAGGAGGTTTAATTCTATCAAACTTGTATCTCCAGGTCTGATATTTAGAAAACTTCGTAAGCCTGGAGATATCCCTGCTGACTTCTGAATTAACATGTGTAAGATAAAAACAAATGCAATTCTTAAGCCACTACCATAGCAACATTATTAATGTTATGTTAGTTAAGACTGCAGCAATGTTTCTATTTAAAAAAAAAAAAACACAACAGTGCTTCTTCCTCTTTGGTAGTTCATATAAAATGAACAGTTACAGAAATATTTACTTCATGTCTACCTCCCAATGAGAGAGTATCATCTCAAGTAATGTTCAATCACCACTGAAATGATATAAAATCTTTGGTGACAGATGCATTATATTAAAAATTTAACATCCTAAAATAACAGATCTTAATATTTTAGTTACAACTGATCCACAAGCAATGCTAAAAATTCCAATAAATCTTCTCATTTGGAGTGTAAAGCCAATATATTTCCTGCCCATTCCAGCAGCTGTTACATAAGGATACCTTTATGTACATATGCACACCAAATTTGCCAGGCAAAATTTTCAGTATTATTTGCCACAAATTACTTCAGCTCATAATTTAGATACCTCAACATTTACTGCCTTCACAGCAATGGGATTCATAGGACAGCATTTTTAATTACTGTTTGCAGTTACTCAAAAGTAATTGATGTAATCCTTTTTCTGTACATGCTATATGTAGCAATGCATGACAGTCACATTTTCTCTTTATTCTAGATTATCGGAATTTTTTTGCAATTTGCCTAAATGTCTCCTACTATTGATACCTCTTTCTTTTCCTGGGAGATTATACCCTAAAATATAAATGTATATTTGTTAATCATGAAAACGGCAAGAGATGAAAAGTATTACTGAGGAGATTGTTGAGTGAAAACAAGATTCATATGGCCTTCTGAATTGTCATCCTTTCAATATTATATCAACATTTTAATGGGTGAAAAATTAATTTATGCTAAAGGGCAGTTACGTGCTACTTGGGAGTAGAAATGCACACAAAACTCACAGTGAACTAGGATCACAGGTCTCCCCAGTGGTCTCATTTACCTATTTACTTGGATAACTTTCCTTTGCACTTCCAGATACCTGCGATGAAAACTGCAGTGGGAGAAGTAGGTTCCCATAAAGTTGCTATGTCAACCAGCATGATTGGTATATTATGCACTCTGCCTTTCTCCTTGCACGTACCTGCTCCATCCTGGAAGGCATTGTGGCCTGCAAGAGGATGGGAAACAAGGTATTGTAGTCAGCCAAGAGTCCTTGGCAAAAAAAGAACAGTGAGTTTTTTGCCTTCACCTGACAACTTTAAACATTTTTTTTTTTTTTTTTTTTTTTTTTTTTTTTTTTGTGCTGCTGTGTGTCTTCAGGAAGGGACATGCATTTGTCCAGGCCTTACATAAAATAAATTCAAAGTACTTTCTATTCCCAAAAGAAATAAATGCCCATTCTGAACCAATTTGTTGTAGTCAGCCTGAAATGAATAGCTTCCTCTTACTGCCAAAATCTTCATTTTTGAAATCAACTCCACAATCTCAAGAAGAGATCTTTTTGCTGTAGTGAATTGTTGATCTGCATGCTCTCATCTGAAATGACATTACTTCTAAATGTGTTCAAATTTTCAGAATTTGGAAAAGCACCCAAAAATGAATTCTGTACTTGTTGCTTTGAGATAATCAGGTGTGAAACTGATAGAAAGGTGCTAATCCAGAATAATTGTGTTTCTGTGAATGCAAGGCATCAGTAAGGATGAGTTGTAGCAGGAAGGGTAAAACTCATCATTGGATAGCAAAGGACTGTCTAATTGAAATTTGCAAAGTGAAGAATGAATCATGCTCTATATCCTGGAATCCTGTGAAGCTTTCAAAGAAAAAAAAAAAAAAAAAAAACAAACAAAAAACACAACACAAAACAAACAACTTCTTTCAACATATTATCCAGGCTGTTTATGTGACTTAGCAGGCCATCTCTGGGTCAAAGAGTATTCAGTGCACACCGACTTTTTGAAAAGCAAATTTATCTTTTAGGATCTCAATGACTGCATATGGAAGAGGTGGGAAAAAAAGTGTCTGGTTGTTACATAAAATGGAGGCTTTGGTTCTTCAACAGTAATGAAAAGGCAACTTCCCTCACCAACTCTTTTTCCAGTGATGTTCCTAAGCTGGTATATCACAGAAAGCAATGCCGTATTTTTAGCCTTACACATTTGATTTAAACGTGCTCCTCATTACTAATAAGCCACAGAAATTGTGTGACACTGACTCAGTTCATCGTCCTGTAATTTACCTGAAGTACTAAATTAGTAATAATTGCTCCTCAATTGTAATTAGGAACTTAAGAGAGCTGTTGGATTAGCATTTCTAGTCTGATGGCCTATTTTCTCTTCCTTTCAGAAGTGCAAGTGTATCTGTAGGTAGGTAATGAAGCATACAGTAACTTGGCAACCTTATAGGGATACTGAGGCAATGTTCCTGCAGCTTCTGTTATCCTAGTATTTTTTGCAGTTTTCTTGTCCCAAAGAGTCTTCTTGCAACAGGATTAACCTCTTTACGTAGGAATTACTATCTTCAGTCCAAACAAAGGTCTCTCTGCTTAATATGTCTTATCCCCAGCGGTGGTCAAGAGCAGATGTTGAGGGAAGGATACTAGAATGGAGCAATCGGGCAGCAATGCTTTCCCAGAACACTCTTCCAGCCTCCAATATTTTACAGCTCAAGGACTTACTCTGCCAAAAGTGATATGGTTGTATTTAATAGCCTTTGTGGATTCCATTGATTTGCTTAATGGCTTTTTGAACTTGTGTAAAATTTTAACAATCATAGCAGGTCGAGTCATGGGGCTCCATAGTTCAACTATCTATCATGGACAGATGTACTTCCTTTAGTTTCTTTTGCATAAGCCTGTCGATAGTTTCGTCTGGGCCCTTGCTCTTGTACTGGAAGAAATAGTGAACTGCAACTTTTCCAAGAGGTTTATGTTTTTACAGATTGTTACCATATTTGCTCCACTGTTTCTTTTCTAAGCAAGGAGTCCTAGTTTTCCCATTCATTTCTTGTAGAAAGTTACTCCATATCTCTGATCATCCTTGTTGCTCCTCTCTGAACTTTTTCTAGCTTTAACACAGTCTTTTTGAAAGGGGAGGAGTGTGGGAGAAGCAGATGTTCAGAACGATGCACATCATCCACCATACAGCAGTACCTTGGATTTGCACAGTAGGATAAAATATTTTCACTAAAAGCCCAGGATTTCACTTCAGAGTACCAGTAGCCAGCTTACAGCCCAGTAGGTTTTAAATTTCCAGCTAATTCCCTGCTAGCAATGAAAGGTAAATTCTTTTGCTTATTCCAGGAGAGCACTATGGCAATCAAGTCCTCCCACATGCTTCTGGAGTCATATGTGGAGAGTATACAATCAATACTGCTTGGTGTCCTTAATAATACCTCCCTGAAGTTTGTGCTACTCGCTGCTCAGTCAAGAACAAGGAGAAATTGTTCCAGATGTTCACAAGTCAACGTTATCAGTGGTGTAACTGCACTGAAACCAACAGTGACCTGATAAGATAGGCTGCATTTAAAGGAAATGCTGGCTTCTCATGGGGAAAATAAAGCTGCCGCTCAGAATCTAAAGGTTTCAGATTATTTCAGCTTTATTTCATTTCATAAAGTGTACATAGCCCCTGATTATCAGAAGTATTTTCTGCTTAATTTGTTTTTATCACATAGTCGTATTGGTTTAAAAATTCCAAGTTCTCAACTGGCATGCTCCTGATTGCTTATATTTATTTTATTCAAAAAAAAAAATTAGTTATGATAAATTATGTTTTCTGGGAGGTGTTACATTTCTGCCTTAAATTAAGCAGCCAGAAGCTGAAGCTTACACACTGACTCATTGTCATTCGTAATGATATTCCATATCTACAAATTATTATCTTCCTCGGATCAGGCAGCAGTCACACATGAGCTCAATGAGAGCTGCCAAACTTAACAAAATAACCTTTCCTTTCTCTCCAAAATATGTTCAAAATCAAGCTGGATGAGACTGTAGCCCAAAACTACTAGTTTTAAGCACAGAAATTGGGCACAGCTCTTCTAGTATCCTATTGAACTGGCTGCTTTCAATTGTTTCCCATGGTGACCGATAGTGTCCACAGTCTGTCCTATTTTGATGCGGACAGATTCCAGTGGTTTTGGAGGGGTTGCAGCGTGGGGGGCAGTTTGTTTTTTAATGTGAATGCAACAAAGTTCATAACGGCCTTCAAAATTAAATTCTCCTGTTCCCTGTTCATTATCTCACAATGGTTTCCAGCTCAATTTCCCCAGTTGCAATGTAAAGATAATTTCCCCTGACTGGGAGCCCTGTAAACACATGCAAGGATACGTGGGTCACTGCATGGCCACGTACTTGAAAACACACTCATGGTAGCACTGAGCAGAAGCGGCAACTCTTTTAGCTGCCTCCATACCTTTAAGGAACTCAGTCTTTATGATGACTTATCCTTGTATTAAGATTAAATATAATGCATTACGTTTGAATATTAATGTTATTTATAATGGTGTGGCACACTGAAGGAAGACATTTGAACAAAAATACCTCTTCTAGTTTGTATTATCATTTAAAAATACCATTGTAGAGAGCCACAAAGCTAAACAGTGGTACTTTACTGCATAATTTGTGTCTTTCAGCCAAACATTTGGGCTGTGGACAGAAACAAAACTCTACAGAAAAAAAAGATGTTATAAGAAGAAATACTGTAACTCTGGGCAATAAGTTTCCATTACGCTTAGTAAGTGAAAGAATCTTTCTTTCACCTTGCAGACTGATGTCATTGTTACCCAAACTCTGAGGCAGACTCTGCTGTGCAGTTGAAAAAGAGAAGCCACTGGCTAAAAGCATTTCCATGGGGAGAGTCGTTGTGTGTTTTTCATCCAAAACTATTTGTTTTCAAACAAGGATAATTCCATTAAATAAATTTAAGTAGCAGTAGGAAAATTCTATTTCATATGACTTTTAATGCAACCTAGATCTTATGTTTTTGTTAGAATTGAAAAATGAGAAAGTTATGTTATTACAGTTTTTGTCTAAAAATAATCTGATTTGATCATTACCCAATGTATAAATAACAGCAAATGCTCAGCTAAATTTCTGTGCAATTTACCAACTTTAGTTCACACAAATAAAAAATTCAGACCTCAAACTTTTTTACTCTAGCTTCAAAGTAAAATTGTAGCTTACATCTCTGGATGCTTCTCACCAGAATGCACAAAATAATTGGAATAATTATGTTCTTTAAACCCTATGAATAGTGCACTGAATGCATAAGCAAGTCTTACACTACCACCTGTGAACAATACTCTGTTCAAAATGTCACCGTTCTTACACCCCAAAGCTTTGCTTCAAGGTGATTATTGACACCAACATTTTAGCTGACAGTCTGTGTTAGGAGCATTATAACGACAAACATTTCTATGTGGTATTTCCCAGATGCTAATCTCCAGTCATTCCTTGGTGTTACTGGTGGGAAGTCCCAAAATCCTGAAGGGTACTTCACCAACATCCTTCCTGCCCCAGGAAGCATTGCCCAGTTTTGCATAGTACTCACGACACTTAACCTAATAATAACAATTTCAGTGACGCTCTCCATTGCAGGTTTCTTCTTCTACAGCTTTGCCTTACCAAGTGTAAAACCACATCTGAGTTCTATTTCACATCAAGTACTCACAAGAGCAATGAATTCTTGGAGCAAGATAATCACTACGCTGTTGTATTGGTCTTGGCTGGGACAGCATTAATTTTCTTCATAGTAGCTCGTATGGTGATATATTTCGGTTTGTGATCAAAATAGTGTTGATAACACACTGATGTTTTAGCTTTTGCTAAGCAGTGCTTGCACAGTACCAAGGCTTTTCTGTTTCTTATGCTGCCCTACCACACGAGTAGCCTGGAGCGCGCAAGTTGGAAGGGGACACAGCCAGGACAGCTGAACCCACCTGATCAAAGGGACATCCCACGGTGCTCAGCAACAAAAGCTGGGGGAAAGAAAGAGAAAGGAGGGACGTTTGGAGTTATGCTTGCACATGCAGCTTTTGCTTTACCTATTAAACTACCTTTATCTCAGCCCACAGGTTTTCTCACTTTTACCCTTCTCATTCTCTCCCCCATTGCACTGGGGCGGGGGAGTGAGCAAGCAGCTGTGTGGGGCTGAGCTGCCCACCGAGATTAACCTGCAACATCTATAGTGGAAAATTATCACCTCTTTTCCTCAAGAATATAAACCTCTTTTAACAGTTTTCCTACTCAACTCTAACTTTGTGTGGAGTTGTAGTTACTTTCAAAGTCACCGACGAAGTCCTACAGAGTCTACTCAGATGAAGCACCTTTCCGGTAATCATCTCCCTATTCAGAAACAGGTGAAAGAAGATGACTTTTGTAGTATTCTCCTCCTGGGTCCCTGCGGCTCTTTTTGGAGCATAAGGCCCAAATATTATCATTGCTGTACATTTTTGGAGTTGTAGACAGGTAATTAAATGTGACCTACCCTTAAAATCACTACTAGAGAAAAGAGGTTGTTGAAAACAAAACAGCTCAAATGTTTTAGATTATAGTCTTTAAATGATGGCAGAATACATTTTCTAAATGTGAACATAAAAGTTGTGAATTTTTTTCAGTTCTTTCAGATAATACATTAAGCTCAAGTTATCTAAGATGCATCATGAAAAGAAGGTGAAAGACAGGAAGGTACCTGGGGTAGAAGAGTAGTAGATCTACCAAATCACCCTATAATAAAATGGACTAACAGAAAATACCCCATGAACGCATCTCATTTATTCCAGAAGAGCCATGATGGGAGACAAGACTGGCTGGTTGAATGTTTCAGAGATCTGTGTGCTGAGCATTTACAGCTCCTACCAACTTATCCTTTCAGATTCAGAGAAAGATGTAGAGAAATGGAATAATGATCATGAGTAGGACAAAGAAAAGGTGATAACAGTAAAATCAGTAGTGTATATCAGCTTTATAAAAGTGTTCATTAGCACCTTTAATACCCATTAGAAATTTATTAATGCCAAAGATTACACAGTAAGATTATACACGTTTTTCAACTCATTTGACAGGCATCACATTAATAAATGAACATTCAGGTCTAACGATTTGTCCATCAAGGAGTAAAATTATGTGATATTTCATGAATTGTGAAAAAATATAGATGCGTTATGAGAAAACCTCTGTGAAGTGACCCTCCTAAAATGCTTTAACTGCCCAAACTGTGTCATTTGCTGCAAGCTAAATTCACTGAGTCATCCTTCGGCTGTCTAATAGAAGAGATAATGCACTGTACCAGGGGTTAATCTGGCTAACATGCATCTTTCTGTGGCATCTTTAAGCCTTGAGAAGAAATTTAAAAGGTCAAAGTTTCAGAAGTTATCTGTTATAAGATTTTTTTTCCCTAAGAAAGCAAACTAAAAAAAATTCAATTCAAAATAATAAAGATTAAAATTATTAAAAGATTAAAATGATGAAGATAGTAAAGATTAAAAAAAACACCACCTTTGCTCCATTTTTACATTCTTTGAGAATTAGACAAAATATTCATCAGAGAAAGATAAGCAGAAAGTCCTCTGTAACAGCATGAGATACATACCTTGTAAGTGAACCAAAGTTGACAAGTCCTAACAATTCTAATAGTGGCTTAGTCCTGCCGAAGCTTACCATTTAGGCTGGAAATAATCTTACGCTTCCTTTTAGAGCTGCATGGATTGTCAGTATCCTGGCAAGGTATCGTCCATCAAGCCTGAGGGAAGTGAGGAAGGGACAGTGGGGAAAGAGGGTAGTTTTTGCATTGTATGTGACTGAGTCAAATTAGAACTGAGGCTTGCCATTCCATGATACCAGCAAAAGTCTAAGACCTATATTCTGCAAACTGGCAAAGCTGAAAACCTATCTGAAAACTCTTTGATTCTAATTACATAGTAGACAGGATTAGGAATCTCTTTCTGTGAATCTGATATAGTAAATGAGGTTAAATTTGGATGTCCCAGCTCTGAGAAGATGGTAAAGCAATAGCCACAGTTTTGCTGTCTTACCACAGGTTAGTTATTATTCAATGCTTGCACTTGCTTCTACTAGAGTGTTGGTCTTAAACATTATGAATTGGTCCTCTGTCATTTAAAGTATCAGATCCCATCTGGATTTCAATTATTCTTTCAGTAAACAACTTTTTTTCCCTAAATTAAAGTCCTCAATATTTTAATCTATCTTAACAACAAAAATGATCGCTGAGATAGTCAGGAAAGAGGTATAACTTTCATGAAATTATTAAAATGACCCACATCAAGATCTTTTCAAATTTTTATGAAAGGTTTTTTATGAGGTATATTATGGGTTCACCTCTACATGTATTGAATGAATGAGAAGGAAAGCAAAATAGAGCCTGAAGTCACTGAGGGAAACATTGACAGTTGTTTTACCAGAGCAAAGTAGGCTGCCCTAAGAAAGGGAGTAACCTTTGCTCTTGAAAGAAGAAAATTCATGAAGAACTAGCCTTCATTTTCCTTGGGACCATTTCGAAGTGCTGGTAACCACCAAATACAATTATTTTTTTTTTTTTAAATGCTGGGTAACTATACTATTACTGGAGTAAAAGTAAATTACTAACTTTTTCTAAGACCTAATTATTCTATCTATTATTCACAGGCAGTGAATAGTCCAGAGTGGCTAGCCCTGCATATCACATCCTGATGAATGAGCAAGATATTCATCTGCCAGTGATTAATTTTCTGCTGCTGCAGTAAGTATCAGTCAGGAGCAAACCAGGTTAGTATGTCAGACAGCAGCACACTGGAGGAGACTGTGTCACCTCTTCCTTGTCTTTCAGTGGAACAGAACTTTTGATCATTCATTGCCAGCACTGACAACCACCTCTCAGCTCTCCACATTTCCATCCACCTCTGCCCATATGTACTTTAAAGTTTACAAAGCAATTAAGGAGTCAGCATGGGATTCAGTTCTTCACATAAAAAGATGTAAGAAGCTGTTATGCCTACTATATTGTATGCTTCTGAGAGAGGAATGTTGTACTGAAGTCTATCCACAGCTGAGGAAGTTTCAAAATAGACAATTTGGCATAAGTAAAAGTATCTTATGGAAAAAAAAAAAAACACACCCACACAAACCAAAAAAAAAGCCCCTAAACAAATTATGAGATATTGCAGAATGCTGAGTGCATAACTGTCATGACGCTAATAATGGGGCTGTGATAAACTGAAAAGATGGATTGGAACAATGCTGTGTAAGTGTAGAAATTGCTTCTATTTGGTGAACTTGAGTGTGGAAAAAGGAAATTTGAAAGCAAAGAAATGAAAATTTGAAGTAAATCTTTTAAGATCTTTACCAGTGGCAGCAACGGAACACCTAGGACAGGTAAGGTCATGGGCAGAGACTAGGAAGAGAAGGGGACATCACTCCCCAGATGTTCAGCAACAATCTGTAATTATTTAGTTGTTCCCCCTGGTGCTTTTCAAATATAAAAATCAAGTTCCATGTGTGGAGAAATCACAGGACACACCAAGCCTGTTAAAGTAGAGACCTAAAACAGAAGTGCAAATAGAAGGAAAAGAATGCAACAGCTCTCAGAGATTAGATGATGCATGAAGCAGTACCATGCACCCTGTGATAGTGATGTTCATAACAAGGAGATCAGTAGAGCTATCTGCATAGCCACAAGACAGGGCTTCCTTCTTCTTCCAAACAAAATAGTTGAGGGTGATAGTACCACGAGACATTTCTGTCATGGAAATATGCTAGAAACAATTCAGTTCAATGCTATGTTCTAGCACAAATCAACATATAACAGATTAGGGTGTTGTAAGGCCAAACTTTGTTTGTATATTCTCAAAACAACAATGCTTTGGCGTGAACAGTTAGCTGTGCACCATTTCAATATCAGGAAGAGATTTCAGACATAGGTCTGTACATCGGTTGTGGCCACCACAGAGCAATGGGAGCAACATATTTCCCACTGCTGGAAAGTAGGACCATTAAACAATTTATCTTCCCTAAGAGCTCCTGGCAAAGAGGAGGAATTGTAAAAGAAGGAAATGTAAAAGGAGGAATCTAAAGATAATGGGATACCAAGACGCCTGGCAGGAATCTAAAGGTTACTGGAAGAGATGTGAATAACTGTGAGTGACTAGGTTAGCACAGTGGGGGGAAAACATGCAAAGCAATCTTTCTTCAGGTACAGAAAAGTGAGGTGGTAAAGTGTTGATGAGGTACTCACCACAGATCTAAGAGGCTTGATACGTTAGATCAACCATAAATGTGAAAGACTGCAATATGAGATTCCTCATTTAACTTCTCCCTGACAGTGAATCAAATCACACAAAAAAATCTGTCTTTACTGATTTTCAACAGCTTTAAGTACTTGTTTAAAGTTTTGCATGGTCTTCACTGAATCCCAAAATACTTATGGAGGAGCAAAGTAATTTATCTTAATATTAGAAAATGTTTTAAAATTAAAGAGAAGCAAATGTGAATATAATTGCAGAGTAGCCTCTATTCTACACTAATTTAATTGCTCAGGAACTTAAATAACCTAGCAATCAGTCTGAACTACCATTTTCCCAAGCACTACCAAAAGCAAAAAAAAACTGGAACAGCATCTTTCCCAGAAATCTGAGAAGACCTTCAGTGTTAAAATGAGATTTTTAAACAAAAATCCTTTTGTTTTTCTGACATGCAATTTTTTTTTCACAAGATCTGGAATTTGAGAGTTCATGCAAGAGTCTTTTAAATGATGCAAAAAGCCTTCAACGATACTTAAAAAGCAAAAAAAAATACAAAAAGCAATTTACAAAACACATTTTTTTTTAGATATATTGAAAGGTAATTTTATAACATTTTGACGGATGCTGGTAATAGAATGGAAGCAAGATCAAACATTGTGTGACTCCACAGCAAACAGCAGCCATACACCTTGGACCTCTATCACAAACAAATGTAATCCTGCTACAGTGGGAAAAATCTAAGGATAACATAAGTGTATCTTACATGAGATCTTCATTAATTTTTAAGGGTAACATACATTCTCATGACAAGACATTTAGGGTGAAAAAGCTGATGAAGAAACTCTCCAAAAAGGAATCTTGTATTTCTTAAAAAAAGACATTCAATTTTATCAGCAAGCCACGTCATATCATTTAAGAACTGGGAACCATCCAAGCACATGTTACATGTACAGGAAATTTCAGAGCTCAGGCATCAACAAAGCTCCCAGCTGATATTTCTGAATTTCCACATACAATGTTGTTTACATAGTGCAAACGCTACTGCATCGAATATATGCCAGACTGCGGCAGTCCTTGGCCATATTTCTGTGCAACAGGAGCATCTCCTTTATTGTCTGGAACTGATTTCTTTCTTAACTCCAGACTGTGTATGTGTAGCCCTGGATAAGATACTTAACAACTAAAATCCCAGCCAGGAAGACAAACATTAGTGAAGTCTCACCTAACGTCAGACTCTCTGCATTGAAAGGCTTCCTTCTCCTCATGAACGTTTGAGTTAATTGGAGGCACTCTGCATTATCAAAAGCAGTCTTAAATTTACGCAAATAGCAAGTGTCATTTCACAGACTGTAGACTGCTCCAGAAATTCCCAAGGTACAATCAGACTATTTCTAAATTGGAACTGGTTAGCTGGTAAAACTGCTACATCAAAAGCACACTGCTCTGAGCCTCACTGTGGAACCTTATTTTATAGGATTCAAAGAAAGAAAACGGAATTTTTTGCAGGAGACGTCTTACTTTGAATGAGGCAACGAAGTGTGAATTATTCAAGCTTAACTGGAAAAATTTCAACTACACGTATCTAAGGGAACTACTGACTCCTCCACATAAGTCTAGGTGAAAGTGAAGCCTCTAACGTAGATATAAATTTCCTGTTATCTGTCTCTAGTTTATCACAAACACAAAGTCTGGTAGGTTTCTCTATTCCAGTTTCATTCTCCATGCAACTAGAATAAAAAATGTAACAGAAGCCCCAATTTATGAAGTTAAAGGATAAAATGCATACTTATTCATTTACCCAGACATTTAGAATTTCAGATTAGCACTCAGTCCCTTAACAGAGGATTTAAATGGCAATTTCATATAGGTAAGTTGAAAAGTAGAACCATGAGAATTTTTATATTTCTTCTTTGATTTCATTTCAAGCCTTTGTCTATTTGTGCTTATAAATGCATTGTAACTAACTCAGCTTCAGACAACATGGACAAATGCATCTTCATTGAATTTAGTGGACTGTGTCCATTTACCACCAGCTGCAGATCTGGCCCATAAGTCACTGTTTTTCTGAAATGTTCTAAATAGTGAAGTGAGTAAATAAAATTTATACCCTTGTGCTTAAAACCAGGCTTTGGACAACCAGCAAGAACAGAACTCATGCCAAACCATCTGCAAATCACGGGAATGCAGTTCAGCCCCTGCACACCCCTCTTCCAGAATATAAACTGGAATATTTGCCAGTTTCTCTCCAAAGCTTCTCTGTAGCTAACTTATGACACACAAAAGTTAAGCTTGCCCTCAGACACAGAAGTAATGTACCCATTAGAGAGTAACAGGTGCATGCTATCCTAATGTTAGAACAATGAATGTAGGCTTAAAAATAACTGCCAGTGTTTTCCCCAGGACACCTGTTACTTGATTTTCTCCATTTTGACAGCTGACAGTGGGAAAATTTGTACAGGCATCAATTAGCAGAAGGAGACTTAAATGTGTTAACATTTTAAAAAAAACCAGTTTTCATCAGTATTTCTGGTTCTCAAAAGGAAAAGTAAAAATGAAAGCATTGACTTCCCTATAGCTTCCTCTGCACTGTAGTTAAAACACCAAATTTGGATGTCATTTATACCAACAATATGACTGTATTACTTTTAAACATAAAGACCTGTAAAAAAAAAAAAAAAAAAAAACAAAAAAAAAAACACCAACACCTTATATGAGTGTTAAACACAGTGAATTTTTAATGAAGCAGTGAGAAACACACCAGCAAGCTTAGCCCTTGTGTCCTGCTTAGGTGACAAAAAACAGCAGGTTTTTGTGCTGAATGTAGAAAGGCAAGTTTCCAAGATGACAACAGGATAGACTAAGTTTTTGCCTTCTCCTTGGTCTTATTGATGTCAATGGATCCCACATCATCTGCCTTCTGGGAAGTGCCAGAAAATGTGTCTAGGAGGATCCATAGAATGTTGCTCAGCTGCAAGTTCTGGTCAGCTGGTTCATTTTGGCCAGTGCATGTCATTAAGATGAAACTGTCATTCAGCTGTTTATAAGTCAAAATATAACTTTGCTCATCAATTCATTCTCACAATATAGTCATATTTCCAGTTCTAATCAAAAGGAAATAGTAGCACCCATTCCTATAAGGGTGGATGACTGCCTGAAAAGTACTGGTAACAGTAGTTATACTCCCCACCTCCACTAATTTCACCTAAACGATGTCAGACTGATCACTTGCTCGTGGTTCTCCTAATTACTGTAATTAACACTGTGCTAGCACCTCAAAATCCAATCCACAACTGCATTTCCGTAATACGTGTTTTTGCATATACAAAATCCATAAAGACCAGAAAGAGCTCTTGCAGGCTCTGCAGTTCTCAGCTTAATATTTAGATTGTGTATACTGGGTAAACAAACAGAACAACTTCATGATCTGTTCCCACTTCTATTATGCCAAGTTATTTTCCCCTTCTTCCTTTTATCTGCACAGCTCTATGCAACAGAGGCAATACAGAAAAGTCAGATTACTTTGCAAAGTTACCACCTACTGTTGCAATTTATTTTCTCCTATTCATTTTCATAATGTACTCAGCAGTTTTAAATGGACCAGAAACAGTATTTCTATTATTTGTCTAAGGGACTTATATTACCACTAATGGTTCTAAAAGTGAAAAGATTCAACTACTTCATTGTCTTTTACAACTCATTACTGTAGAAAACATCAGTACCTACAAATGATAGCTATTCAAAGTTTACATACTGCAAGACCTTTGAGATAAGACAGCTTTGTTACGCACATGGAGTGCAACTACCATCTCTGGAACCCAGTATGAAATAGTGCCTTCTGTGCAATAAGCAATGCTCTGTGTTAGTACATCCTGAATCAGTAGGTAGATGCTATAGAGAAAATGAAATACAAATGGAAATATACAGCTGTATTAAATAGACAGAAGCTGGTTTTATGGGTTCCCAATGGAAGAAACAGCCTACTACTTTCTCCTTCTGATAAGCAAGAACTGGGTTTATTGACTACTAACTGTAATATTAACTAGCTTTGTGATAAACATTTTGTGCTTGGATTTCCTCATTGTATTTGTTTTGAGTTAAATGCTTTGTCATCATTGAATTAAAAACACTACCTGTTACCTCCTTCTACAGTACTCAGCCTTACTAAGGTTTTAACTATTAGATCCCTTAGGACAAACTAATTTGTTTCATATTAAGAACACTAATGAAGAAACTGTACAAACTTGTTTGAAATTTTCCGGAACTCTCCCAAGATTAGTTTTATCCCTGCTATGGAGTTTTAGCAGCCAAAGTACACTGCTGAGAGAGATTAAACCTAGAAGTAATAACTGTTCTTCATATAGTTATATATGTATGTGCATATATGTGTACGTATATGTCTACATATGTATTTACAGATTTGTATTCCCTGATCTGGAACTCTGAGTGAGGAGGAACCAGACCAATAGATCATATACAATGATCTATGAAGCCAGATGGATGAAGTCCAACTAAATTTATACTACAAAAAGCTGTAGATCTCATTTTAACTTTTCAAGAAACACAAACAATACAATTGTTGTAACAGTTGTACTGCTGACTGTACAAATTTGGACACAATGTTGACAGTACAAACATTGTCATATATTTTTTCACCCAGAAACTAGTAACATATAGAGAACAACTAAAATAAAAGGAAGAGAAAGACAGCAGACTTATGGAAGGATGATTAGAAGGAACAGATAAACATCTGTTTTGTAAAAACTAAAAAAAAAAAGGAAATTCTAGAGCTGAATTGAACAGGATAGATTAGCCTGTGTCTAAAAAAACCCTATTCCAAGATATTTATGCATATACATGATATACATATGTATATGTATATATACACATAAAAATACATAACATGAGATTAGCATAGAGTATTTTCATCCGTTATAAATGTTTCACCTTTAAATACACTGACTACCTTGTCAGGCCTGCTTCCATATTCAGAGACACGGAAATACCAACTTTAAATTCAAATTTCACCATTCTAATTATCTTCTGTAACGCATAAGCAAGCCCTAAACTTCTACTGATTGTTATAGGACTAAGTCACAGCTCATAGACAAAATATTGTCTTGTTTTCAAAATTATTTCCTTTCTGAATGTCATCAAAGGTAGAAATACTAATAGAGAAATAAGCCATTTCTATAATGGTATGCAGAATTTTCAAGTCAATGCCATATCAAATGTCCGTAGAATACCTCAAACCTCTTATTTTATCTATAGAGTCATAAAATTTCAAAAAATATGTTACACCACTAACATAAAAAGAGAACAAAAACAAAAAACAACAAAAAGGACTTGTAAGTGGAAGTAATTCATGTTGCCCTTATGTTTATTCTTGTTTTACCATCTTTTGACACTGCCAGATTCAAAAAAACATAAAACACCATTTACATAACTCAGAACTGACTAATGTCCTTCAAGATGTACACCTGAAATCTTCTAATTCCCTTTCTTCTCAAAGCTGGTGAACTATTGGCAAATGCTTGGTCTATAGTCAATATATTATATTTTTAAGTACTTCTAGAACTCAGTTCATAGTTGTTACAAACAATTTATATTAAGTAATATTTTTAATTTCCACTGTTTTCAGTAGAACTGCCCCTTTGTTTGTCTTACATATCAAGATGAATTAAAAATAGAGTTAAATTCCACTTCAAATTGACCACAAAACAACAACAAAATAAAAACTGATAATGATGATAGTGATGATGAGGATTATTATAATGACATAATAATAATGATAATGATGAAAAATAATAATAATAATAATAATAATAATAATAATAATAATAATAATAATAATATTCTGGTACCCATCACATTGCAATCAGGAGCGATCTCTTTGGCCAATTTGGCTAGTAAATCAAATTCAATGTCTACTTGAGTTGCGTTTGGTTTGATGACTAGATTATAGATGTAACAGTCAGTCATCATCTCTGCTTTATGCAACTTGGTGGCTAGCTTTGTTTCACCAAGAGTAAGTCTGATGCTGAAAAGCAGGATGTGGAACAAAACAATCAAGCCAAAAATGAGGATCATTCCAGCCAGCACAGCAAACAGAAAAGATAGGAGAGTGTTTAGGATGCTCATGATTTTAAGTGCCCTGATGTAGTAAAAGCAGAACTATGTCCTTCAGAGAGCTCTGCATATCAGTGCTGGCATTCTAGTGACCTGTCCTTAAGCCACAGGCAGCAGTTTCTGCCTGAGAGTGCCGGAAGTTCCACTGCATTACAATTGGTGACATAGGGGCAGCGTACAAACCTCACACATCTGATGTGCTTGGGCAGTTCCCAGCTCTTACATTCATGACTTTCCAGCCTTCATATAGCTATATCATTATCATACTGACTTCTTCAGAAGATTTGAGTGCCTCCCAGCAATAACCAGGGAAGGTATTAATTAGATTTACCTAAACTGTAGGCCATTTCTACAGCTGGTCTCTGTCCATCATACACATAATGATGCACTAGAGATCAAAGATCACAGAATCACAGGATTGCTGAGGTGGGCAGGGACCTCTGGAGATCTTCTAGTCCAACCCCCTGTGCAAGTGAGGTCACCTACAGCAGGCTGCTCAGGGCCATATCCAGTCATGTTTTTATAGATCAACCTTTCTGGGCAGCTCATTCGAGTGTTTGGCTGCCTTCATAGTATAAACATGTTTTCTGTTCAGCTGTGTTTCAGTTTGTACTCATTGCCTCTTGTCCTTTCACTGGACACCACAGAGAAGAGCCTGGGTTCCTCTTCTTTACACCCTCCCATGGGATATTTATACACATAGATAACATTACCCCTGATTCTTCTCTTCTCCAGGCTAAACAGTTCCCCACCTTTCTCAGCCTCTCCTCATAGGAGAGATGCTCCTGTCCCTAATGAGGTCAGCCATACCCCAAATATATCATAAACTTTACAAGTTCCACATCACACAAAGAAACTGAGCCAGATTAGCTAGCTTGCTGGAATTTAGTGTAAATTGGAAATATGCCGAATTTAGCTTTCTTTTGAAGAAATGCCTAGTTCATTAAACCAACATTAAGTGTTACTTTTAATATATTTAGTAGTCTTATTTTTAATACAGTCAATGGAAAACAATAGAAAAAATATGTACTAATATTGCTATTTAAATTGTAATACTGCACCAAGATTCCACATGAATATTTATGAAGCACTTATTTGCTATTTCTTGAGAATATTTTACTAACTTGCAAGTTAGCAACAGGAAAAATATATCGGTTTTGTAGATACAACACCATATATCTTTGGACTTGTGCTTGGAAACAGTGAATATAGCTCATTAACATACCTTTTACTGAGTCTACTTGCCAAGACAGCATATGTGAAAAAATGAAGTTTAAAACAGTTTTCAGTTAAAGATTTGAGTTTATAAATAACCGTTTTCATACTCTGAGTATGAAATGTGTAGCCTTGGTTTGGGCTGTTTTCTTTGTTTGTTTTTAATTGCCAGCTGATGTTTCTGGGTATAGACAAGGCCTCTGGAGGCACCACAGCAAATGGGTCTGGCACTGACAGGAACACGCTGAGTCCAGGGTTTGTATTGAATTTGAAAGGGCCTGGTTCTTTCCAAAAAATCAGAAGACTTTCACTTTAAGAACCTCTATGTTCATAATCCCACATTTGAAAATCAACTTTTGGAATTTGCCTGAGGCTTTAAGAAAGCATGCCACTTTGCCTAGAGTGAAGTAGAAAATTCGAGATGGAAGTTCTTTGGTGGTTTCTAGTAGTAGGAGAAAAGAACCAAAATCAACCTTAGAAATGTGTGTGTCTAAAGTAAAACTTTAATTTAGGTTTTACAATATCCTGAGAGTCCAAAGTCCTAAGCATACTGAATTCAAAGCCAATGAAACTTGTATATCTACTGTAGATTTTCACTGAAAGTCCTTATCTGCATATAGTAAAAATGCTCTGGGGCTTGATCAAGACCTTGCTCTATCTACTCCAGCAGGAAAAATTTCTTTATGATCTGCTGGTTGGTGCACATATAGGTGACCATCCCACATAGAATCTTTCAGTGTCCCTACTGCTAGTGAATAAAGAGAAACAATGGAATATGAACCATGACACAGTCATACCTGCAAGACCTATTGATTTTCTTAGTTTGCTGTAGTTATAGAGAATGAAAATTTGATCCCACAGACTTCATGAGGTCCATGTGAGATGTTATCCAGAAAATCTGCTAAAAAAAGGCAAATTCTCAAATGTAGTCTTGTGTGTAGAACAGCCATAGCATCTACTTTGAAAGATATTAGTATCAACCACAGTGTAAGACTCTTTCACATCCCTTTGTCTGAACCCATAGATCCTAATTAGATCCACAAGTATAGGCAAAGACCTGAATGACTGCATACTGAAATTAAATATGTAAACTAAAGATAATCACAAATCAAGAATTTTTTTTATAGCAGAGTTAATTTCTCCAGCTTATTTTATGTTCTTGGCAGTTACCCATATAAAGTCATCTTTTCTAGAGAAAAATTGAACCTTAAATTTTATTGGGTTTTCTTTGCCTTCTGATAAAATTATAAAAGGATTAGCAGCTTATTCTGGTAAATTAACACCCATGTGTCCCAGTTTTACAGAGCATCAATAACCAGATCTAGCTGGCACACTCTAAAAATTGAAACAGAGGGTGCATCTGTACTAGCATTTCAGAGAAGCTGAGGACTGCACTTTGGAAGTAAACCTTGTGCTTACCACCACCTACTGCACTTCGGTTGGCATTGTGGAGTGGCATGAAAGTGCCCCCACCACACTCATTTGTACAAAACTAAACTGGGAAATAGAGTCCAGGAGCATACCAGACTAGAACTATTTCATATCACATCTAAGATGATTATAATATGACAGGTCCTCAGGGCCAAGTCTATACATACCACTTCTATTAAGCTACACTACTTCCTAATGGAGATATAGCCTTAAAGAACCTGTCTTTTCCCCTATATATTTTATTTTATCCCAGGGAGAGATCTCTTACTCTCGTAACTCCCTTGAATTGAATTGTCTCCTGTTCTGCCTGATATTAAGAACTACAGCTGCTATTAAAGCAATTGTCAGAGCCAAGTAAAAGTGTTTCTGATACTATGATAGCTTGTAAAAATTTGCAGACAAAAATCTCACTGACATGGAAGCTTGGCTAGCTGACTTTTGCAACTGTTTGTGTGTTTTATTAATAATTACAAAATTAGGAAAAGATGCATCAAAATTTTTGCAAGCTGAATTCTAATCATAGAATCACAGGATCATAGAATTGTTATGGTTGGAAGAGACCTCAAAGATCATCAAGTCCAACCATGTACTCAACACAACCATGCCCACAAAAACATGTCTCAAAACACCACATCTAAATGTTTTTTGAACTCCTCCAGGCATGGTGAGTCCACCACGTCCCTGGGGAGCCTGTTCCAATGCCTAACGACTCTTACAGTGAAGAAATTCTTCCTAATATCCAACCTGAACCTCCCCTGGTGCAATCATTTGCTGTTAGGTACAAATCTATTCTGTTCCACTGTAGTGTTTCATCTCAATGATTGTCATGTTTTTTCAACGTAATATCAAAAGGGCAAATCAAGACTATCTACCTTCAGCATGAAATACGTTTTCACTCAGCAAAAATTTAAAAAAATCTTAAAGTGAAAAATAGTAACACATTTTCTTTGAACTCATGATGGAAAACAATTTTATCATTTTCTTTCCTCTACAACTTCTTGACATAAGTAAGTATATTGACACATTCATTTCAAAAAATCACATTCTCTGCCCGTTTAATTTTTACAGTATCCTGGACCATACATAATGCATAGTCTAATAAAATTCAAATACTGGACCTATCATGATGAAAATAAATATTGCAATCAGCATGGGCATTTCACTTTTCTAGGGACAGCTGCTTTCTGGCAAAGCAGGTAAGCAATATTATCATGCCTTGTTTTTCCCTTCATAATGAATAGAACAAGATAGTATATGTTTTTACCTAAAGTAACTCCTGTTGTGGTTGCTTGTGGGAAAAACATTGATCTTTGAGAAAGATCCACATTTCTAGAGTGGAGTAAGTGGAAACTATTAAGTGCATGCTATAATTTTTTTCAAGGGAAAGTTTACAGCTTCTACCTTAAAAGTGAAAAGTAAACTATAGCTCTGTGAAGATTAGCTCTAACATGAAGAACCTGAATGAACCATTTTTATCTTAGGTTTCAAATCCCCATTGTAGAGGTTTGTAAAGAAAAGGTCATTTTGTATTCACAAGCCTTATATCTTTCAGCAAGCGAAAAACATTCTCAAGTATTATGAAGAAAAATTTGCATTTGCTTTTATAAAGAGGTTTTGCTTTGTCTGTGATTTCCATTCTCTTCAAGACAACATCTCTTAAAGATATCTTGTGAATGTACGATGTTTAAATTTATATATATAATTGTGAAGGGAGAGGATAAGGATGAAAAAATGCGTCATATTTTGTACATAATGATAATGCATGTTCTTGCTATAATAACCTGAACAACACAGTTCAGGGTGTCTGCAGGTACCAGACAGCAAGATTCAGAAGTTCTTGGTTTCTCCCTATAGAAGGATAAAAAGAGGTCAAATTTATTATTTACGAGTGTGTTTTCCTTTACAAGCTTCAAAGACAGGACAGTAGGAAACAATTCCTCCATTCCCTGTTTTTGTTCTGCATAAAAAAGGAAACCCGGTTCTGTTTCCCCTTTTAAAAATTGCCATACTGCAAACAATTACCACACTGCTCACAAGTCAAATAGGTCTAAACACAACTGTAACTTTAATTTGATACTCTAGAATATTTGATGCTCATTCTTTAGAAGTTCTGATCTGTTTACCCCCAAGTTCAGATTTCTATTGATCTTCAATGGCCAGGACATCACTCTTTACCTTACTTTGTTATCTAAACAATGTCATGTAAATAACCTGGGAGAATGGCTATTCCAGACCTCACAATGGAAAGACAATGAATGTCTAGCTCCATGTGTTGTTTTCAGATACCTAATTCCTTCAGCTGTCTTCATGTTTAATCTTTGCTTTTTCCTGTTATTGGAAAGTATTATTCAAAGTATTACAAAAATTGCCAGTAATGTTTGCACATAATGAAGACAGGTGTGCTTTTTCATCAGGGTGGAGGGTAAAAAAAGCCAAGTTCCACTCATTTCAGTTCCTCAATAATAAGAAGCATAGAAAGGCTTAGAACATCTTCTCCATACCTGCAGCTTCCCAGAAATGATCGTAATCTGCTCACTGCCACACATACTACTTATCTTAATGAGATGCCACCTTATTCCTGCTAAAGGCCATGAAAAAAGATGTTGAAATGTCATCCCTCATAAGCTCCAGGCAGTAAAACTGAAATAGAGTACAAGTTTTAGGAAAGCCACTTTTGCTGACTATTATTAGATCTATCTCCATTTAAATGACTTGTGTGTTGGAAAATTATTATTACTACACTAAATGTGTCATGTTCTTTCCACAAACGACATAATGTAGTTCAATATAATGAAATAGTTTAAATCTACCTCGTTTAATTGCCCCTGCTTGTATTACACAACTGTTGGTGTGTAATCAATGGGATATGCTCACTTAACAATGGTAAATTATTTCACTTGAGGTTCTTCTGGCCTTATCAGGCTGAACTACAGCTCTAGACAGCACTATGAGCAATGTTTAAAAGTGTGATAATGAAGTCTAAAACAATAAGCAGTTTTAAAAAATGACTCAATAAAATACAGAAAAATAAAAATTTGTCTCAATTTATCACTTACAGTAACCTTAATGACATGTTTAAACATCATGTGATGTGCACTGATGCTGGTTTCTCATGCATATTTAGTGAGAACAATATTGTCTTATGGGCATCTAAAGGATCATAGATTAGACTGGTAAAATCAACTACCTTACATGCTCAGAAACTTCCATTATTGGATGCATCCAAGCACCCAAAACCATCTGCATCAGTGTCAGCCCTCTTAAGAGCTCTAGTTACTCATACCAATATGATTGGAATGAGGAAAAAAGAGAAGAAAAGAGAAACAAAAGGACTTATCCAAAAATCTGCATAGGGAAACAATAGCAAAGCAGGTAATTTGAAAGGAAACATCAGGATTTCAGGCTTTGTCCTATCTACTGTACTATTCTTATCTTATGCACTCAGAAATACAATATAAAGTTTTAAAGGCGCACATTCTTATATAATTTAAGATTGTGGTGAACAGACAGGACATAACTCACAATGTAGTCTTTCCACTTGAAAGGACTTGTTTTCTAGTGAGTTGCAGAACAGATGATCTCCGCTGTATAATCTGGATTAGCCCACCTTCACAAATGCTGACCACTTCTAGAGCATATTACAACAGAGGTTCAGTTTCACTTGCACAGGGTCACTCCTGACCTTTTCATAGGTACAAGACCAACTGTATTTACACTTACATTGATCATAATTGTTAGTGTAATTGAATGCAAATTACCAATAGCTTTTCTATCAGACAAGTCATAATATTGACAATAAAACATGGAATTCCTAAATATTAGGGAAACCCAGGAGAACTTGCAACAAACTCCAAGAAAGTCAGAGAATATGCTGCACCATCTACAAGTACTTTAAAATTCTATTTACTACATATGAGGCATTTTAGATCTACCTTTTCTCTTTGAATTCATGGCATACAGAATGACTTCATGCAAATTGAGTCAGAGACAAATGTCTCAGTAACCTCCAGGGACTTACATAGAGCTCAGCATGACTCTGACTATGTGGCTGCTAGCAAGCTGACTTCAATCAGGCTAATATTTATAGAGAAAACTTTAATTAGGCATTTCATGCAATGGGCAGCATGTAATTGGCATGAATATACCTTCTGTGGAGCAGCCTGATTAGTCTTAAATAAACATTGCAGTATTGCTGAGGGTAATAGAAGAATACCATGTTTTACTGGTACCAAGGCTTATTGACTTGAATAGATCATGATGATAACATTGTTTTAATGAACTGGAGCTGCCAAGGCAAAGTAGAGGACAGTTTGTGTCATAAAGCTATAGCCCCAATATTTTAGATAATGAGCACAGACTAATTTAAGATGATACAAAATACCCTGATTTCAACAATTCATTTGCATTTGGGCAAACAGAAATATATATACAGTTGTGTAGGTGTAAATGGAGTTCGAGAGTTAACTTTTTTGCAGAATAATCACTATTATACACACAGATCCAATTTGCCATAATGTCCCAAGGGAAGGCTGTTACAGTTATTACCAAACTGACTATATGTTTATAATGCCATCTGACAGACAGAAACTGGAAGTCAAATGCTGTTTCTCACTCCATAGGAGTACCTTTGCTCCATATGAAGAACTACATGAAATAAAATTTGGGTTCAGTAACCAATTTTGTTGTAAAGGGTTAAAGACATAGATTTCTCTTTGTTTCATAATTATATATACATACATATATATACAGGTGTTTGTGAAGTTATCTATATACAATTATTTATAATTACATAATTACAGAGGTGCTTGTGTGTACCATACATGCATAAATTCCCATACTCTTAAAAACAGAGCTTTTTCATTCCTGAGAGCTTGTGAACATTGGGATATGAATTTTGTATAATAAAAGCGACAGTTACAATCTTTAAAGCTCAGTAGAATTACAACTGAAATCCTTTCACTATGACACAATGGTTTGTTCTAACAAAGGTTATAGGGGAACTAGAGTGGAAAAAGTGGAATTCTAGATAAGAAAATGTTAAAGTTAAATGAAAAATGGCACCCAAATAATCAACAAGTGTGTACAGGACCCAATAGTAAGCAAGTTTGGCCGTATCTATCAATTATAGACACTTTAATGCGGTTGGCTGCTAGCAAACTATCACTGTTAACAATAAACATATTTAAAATCTTTATTAAAGATAGAACAGAAAGAAAAAAACATAAATCATGTATAACTTTAACCTTTATCTGTAGTTTTCTCTTCAGAATTATTTTCTCTTGCTTTTGGGGAGGTTTTTTGTAGACAGCACCGAAGAAGGTAATAACCACTGTTGTTCAAAGTGAGTTGTCCAAGGAATGATGAGAGCATATTTTGAGCTTTTGTTAGTGGAGTTTAACCCTATTTTCCTGAAGATGAAAGATGACAAAAATAATCCAAGAAGGGAGAGAAAAGAACAGTAGAGATAAAAAACACAGTGTCTCTTCCTGGTGTACAGTCTCATTAATAACATCTCTGCTGGATAATGAGATACTGGATATTTTGGATGTTCTCAGACCTTTCAGAGGACTTAATGAAAAGCATTATTTTCATTAATCTTTAACTGTGGACAAAATTTTATGATTGTTCCTCTTTCTAGCTTCTGACAAAGTAGTTTCTGTCATTTGCTTTTGGTGGTTTGTTCATTTTTCTAAACTTAAATAATTATTTCTTCTGATTTTACAAATTTGCATGTTTTCAGTGACTTTTCAGAAAATAATGCAGTTGTAGAGTATCCACAGCAAAATGGTAATTTTTAATTAATCTTAACAGACATACAAATCAAAAGTTCACAAAACTCAGCCTGGATCCAAAATTATGTATGGTCTCTGCAGCTGTCTATTCCCTCCCCTTGCCTCCCAAGGAGCCTTCCTTTACCATTTTCTTTCTGTTTCACCACTTCTGAGCAGAGTCCATCTTCTTGCAAGTAGACTAGATTTGATATTGGCCTTTGTGCTGGGAAAATATTTTGTCAATAGATGAGAAACATAGGAGGTAGTGTGTAAAAATAGTCTAGGCCTTTTATTTCTGTGGATATTCATTTCAGTGCTCGGCACTGGAATTTTGTAAGCACACATGGCTTCAGGCATAGATTACTGCTACAGTCCAACCTGCAGCAGTCAAAGGTATAAACAGTTGAGGACCGCCTTCTTACTAAGAACAAAGAGAACTGAGCATTACTCTAGTATTTGCTGAGGGAAAGATGAAGAATGCAAGCAGAAAACAAATCTAGGGCATGAATTCACAACAAACCCAAGTTTTTCTGTGTTCAGCTTTAGCCAGCTGTTGCTCATCCATGAGCTGATCTTTTATGCGTTCTAGGACATTCTGCTAGCAAGTGTAGAGTCATACGTGATGTATGCAAAGAATGACCGTGTGTCACCCAGCCCACGCCATCTGCCTGTCTCAGCTGGTGGCTGTACATGAATTCTGGAAAGAGACAGAAAGAACCAACACCGATTCCACAACTGGGAGGCTGTGCACTGGAAGTACAGTTCCTGGTCACCGTTCTTCATATGCAGAACCTGAACAATATAACATTTTTTCTCCCTCTGACCCAATCCACAGCACTTTCTTCAAATAATACATCAACGATTTCATGGGCAATAGTATTTTAGAATGACACTGAAGACTAAAATTTAGTTGATATAAGTCATCAATGCAGAAGTAAGCAATCAAAAGGAAAAGAACTGATTGTGTAGGAAGCAAGTTGAACTGTGTGACCTGAATTTTAAAAACGTTTGCTTTTATCAGCTATATTAGCTATTTGACTTTTCCCATCATTTTCTCAAAACATGAATGTGTGCTCTGTAAAAGAGCATCATGCAGTGGTCATAATTATTTTGGAAAGAACATAACAATTTCTCCTTGGACATCCCTGTTGAATTCCACCTGATGCCTTCTGATGGAGGTTGCCTTTGCTCTGTTATGCTGATGAGCCTGTCCTGCAGACTCATTAGGGTAACCTCTCTCTCTGTTCCCAACATTTGCTTATTTACACCTATCACAACAGTTTGCCAGTGCAGCTGAGGAGCTTCTTCCACCCAAAAATTCACTTTATGAAATACTGTAATAACATTTAAGGACAGCTTTCAGTTTCACTGGTCTTGCAGTAATATGGATAGAGTTTTAAAGGTATCCTACCTACTGGTATTTCTGAAGAAAGTGGTTTTACTCTACTGCTCACTCAGCTGCCCAGTAACCACTGTTTATGGAACATGCATAGTATTAATCCGTGCTACTCTGTTTCTCCTGATCATCTTGGTAAGCATCTGAATTTCAAGTAAGATCATGTAGAAGAATAAGAGCTCATTTAATTTCACATTGTAAGTACCATAGCATAATCCTTGCCACATACCAAATGCATTTTGCCTATTCTTTTTTTTTTTTTTAATCGATTTCTTCAGGAGAATGTTATAAAAATACTGAACAGTATTTTTTTTATTAGATTTCTGAGTGTAAAGGTGTTAAATCATGTAATTTCAACCACGATGAATTATTAGAGCTTGTTTGCAAATGGACTTGCTCTTTGCAAATGTCATAGTGAAAAAAAAAAAATTGAAGGTACTGAAGTTAGAAACATTTGCAGATAAAGTATTTGCCATACTAAAAAGCAAAAGCTCTATTCTTGGTTTAAAGTAAATTTAGAAGACACTTTTATATACCAGCTAGCAGACAGTAAAAATCACAAATTCATTTGACAGTTTTATTTCTTGATTCTACGGGTACCAATGAAGCATACCCAATTTTACAGGACTTTTTTTTTTTTCTCTGCCACCACCCACCCCCCCCTC